>NW_007244114.1:0-14476 GCF_000164805.1 Carlito syrichta
TTGCAGTTAGGGTTAGTTGCCCTTGATGTGCTGGGAAGGACAGTTCAGATTAACCTCCGTTCAGCAGTTTGGTCTATGTCTTTATCAAGCTTGTTTCTCCCGTTTTGGTGTTGTTACCTTGAATCGCCAGCAGGTGGTGCTATCTCAGCTGCTCGCCCCAGAGGGGGTGGGGCCGGACAGGAACAAGATGACTGCCTGCCTCCGAGCAGGCAACAGGAACCCCACGCCGGCCGGGCAGGACAGTCTCGGACGCAGGAGAGGTGGCAGCGATCCCCGCAGATCTTCCCTGAAGAGTTTGGTGTGGATCTCCTTGGGCCCGGGTGGTGTGATGTGCTACCCATCACAGAGGCTGCGGCGGCAGCGATGGCAGTGGCAGTGGCAGTGGGGGGAGGGGCCGCGGCGGCGGCAGTGGCAGCAGCGGCGGGACTCTTTGCAGTGCAGTAATTATCTAGTCATTGCGATGTTCCAGCGGTGGCAACGGCAGAGCTCTGTCTGAAGAGCAGGTTGCAATTCTGGGGTCCCCAGCCCCCCGGGGCAAGAGTCAGAGACCCACTGCAGATCTCCCTTGCAGAGGGCTTCAGACACCGGGTTGCCCCATCGCCATCTTGCCGTGTCTCCTTGAAGCAGATAATTTTTAAGCAGTTCCATAATATAACAAAATTATTTCCATTATTAAGCAAAAGTAAAACAAATAATGATAGTAGTCAGAAAATAAATGATAACAAAATTATTCTTTTTTTGTTTACCATGTCATCCTAATAAAAATAAACTAAGAGTAAATATTACAGCACAAGAATAAAAAAAGATTATATATTTTGAAATTATATTAATGTATTTTTTCAAAAGTGGAATAAAAATACATGATGATTATGTATATTGGAACTGAATAATTAATAAATGCATAGTGTATGGTGGAAATCAGGTTTTTCACTACTGGAATGGTAAGTTACTAATTAACAAGGGGAGGAAGCTTGAGTGATTTGTTAGAGTAGGAGACATCAGTATGAACGCATGTTTAGCTTTATTTAGATACAGGTTGTTACATATGGAAACATTTATAGATATATAAATATACACAGGTTACACATACTTATAGTTCCTTGTCTGTCAGCTGAGAGAGCTAAAAGCAGTGACACCCTAATAGCAATGAGCACACCTAGCACCCAGATATTGGTTTCTAATACCATTCTCCAATAAAAGGAACTAGGGCTCCTTGGAGAAATGGCAATTGTAGGACTGGGACATAAACTATATAAGATTAGCCTGGAGCATCTGGTAGTACAAGAAAGTGAGCAAGTTCTCAAAAAAAAAAGATAAATGATTGATGTATGTCAAAGGGATACAGGAGTGAACTGAGAAAGCTCCCCATGGCCAAAGATGGAATACTTTGAGCAACAAAATAAATAAAGCAATATTAGATCATGACTCAAAGTATGAAATAAATGTTCACCAATTTATGCCAATAAAAATTAATATAAATAAATAAATAATTTGGGAATAATAGACAATATTCCAATAAGTTTCAGGCAATTTGGGGGATACTCTACCCTCAAGAAGGTGAAGCATAACCCCCTACTCCTTAAGTAGATTCTCCTTCCAAAGAATGCAGTATGGAAGAAGAGAAAAGGGAGTAAATTTACAATAGAGAAACTTGACAGACACCATCTCAGCTAAGTGATCAAAGTCAACCTCAACAATGGTAAGTCAGGTTCATGGTATCAATAGACATGAGTCAGGCTGGATATAATGTGATGGAATATGGCACTTTGGTTCTGTAGTCTTCTTCCTCAAAACACATAACCCCAGTTTAATCATGAGAAAAACATCATAAATATCCCAGCTGGAGAAAGCTCTACAAAATACCTGATTGGTACTCCTCAAAACAATTAAGATTGCCAAAAATAAGGAAAGTTGGATAAACTGTTGCAGACAAGGGTACCCTAAGGAGACATGATGATTAAATAACGTGGTAACCTGGATGGGATCCTGGAACTGAAAAAGGACATTAAGGAAAAAAATTGAGAAAATTGGAGTAAACTATGGACTATACCGTACTGATGTAATATGTTAATAATAAAGCAAACTAGATGCAAGATGTATGGCAACTCTGTACTATCTTCACAGTTTTTTAGTAAAGCTAAACTATTTTAAACTTTAAAATGTGTTAAAGTACATAAAGAGATATTTCAAAAAAAGATTGCATTCTGCAAGGTTCAAAAAATGACTCACACATAGAATAATAGAATATAAATAACTCAAGTGTGTTTCTTTCCTCTTCACAACCATCATACTGCTATTGTTTATTTCAAATATACTGTTTAAATACAGAGTAGGTAGTACTATAAGGAATGGCAAGACAAAGAAGATTCAAATAATTCTGAGTGTTACTAGCTTGCTCTCAAAGCAAATGCTTATATAATCATGTGTCACTTAACGATGGGGATATGTTCTAAAAAATGTGTCATTAGGTGATTTCACCACTGTGTGAATATCATGGAGTATACTTACACAAACCTAGATGGTATAGTCTACTATTCATCTAGGCTCTATGGTCTAGCCTATTGTTTTGAGACTACAAACCTGTATACCAATAATTGTACTGAATACTGTAGGCAATTGTAGCACAACAGTATTTGTGTATCTAAATGTATCTAAACATAGAAAAGGTACAGTAAAAATATGCTATTATAGTCTTTAGGACCACATTGTAAATGTGGTCCAACATTGACCAAGATGTCATTATGTGGTATGTAATAGCAGTTGAGACACAACATATCAGAGGCCAATTTTATAAGTAGGAGTTAATTTCCATCTAGAATACAATATTTCTTAGAAGATAATTACTATAAATGAGCTAAAATTGAAGCTTACTTCTAGATTATGTTATTATAACTGAACAGTATCCACAACAATTATTTAGAATCAAGAGTAACCAAAGATTTGTTAGGAGAAGGGATATTTTGTCACTGACATTGTTTAGAATTACTAATGCATGGTGACATTCTAAAGCAGACCTATTTTGAGTCAGTTTTGTTATTGTTCTGAAATTTTCTACGAACAACACACCCCTCACTGTCTATGATTGGGTGGAATGTTCCTACTGCAAGGACCCTGGTATGACACTAAAATTAGAACACTGACTTGAAGAATTCTCTGGAGATCAGAGAGAGGGGATCAAAAGTTGAATGCCATAAAAAAAACAGGAAGAAGAAAGAAAGAAGATACAGAGAGAATCAAGAGGGAAGAGGGAGTAAGCAAGAATCAATGAATCAAGGGGAAAAAAGAATCCTAAGCTGAAGAAATACTTGAATCTTTATACTGAATGGGCCAATGGAGTAGCAAGCCAAATCAGACCAAAAAATGCACATTTATTTTAGATGTTGATATCTTCATTTTTCAAGTTTAAAAATAAAGAAAACAATCCTGTAAGCATAAGTATCTTCTCCCTCAAAAATAAAAATTACTTAAAATAATTAAGATGACATTCAGGCTTATCCTTTAAAATACTAAATGTTAAATGTCAGAAGATCTTGGAGAATAATCTATAGCATTTTAAAGAAAAAATAATGAATTCAAAAACTTACTTAAACTCTTTATTTGTGCACAATATAAGAAAAGAACTTATTAAACTAAAAAGTATCCAGCAATATACACTTCCAGAAAAAGTACTTAGGAATATTAAATTTAACTTATATGTCTAAAAATGCATGATAAACAAGTAGGATTCATTATAAGAATGCAAAAATAGCATACAATTGGAAAATTTTCTAACAGAAAATCATTTGAAGAAACAATAGGAGAAAATATCCTGTCTGATATGCAAAAAGAAATCAACAACAACTAACAGATTGAAGAAGCTTAACAACATGTAAAAGGATAAATTCAAAGAAAAACATAACTTATGTACATCTTTGTCAAAGCACTCAAAACCAAAGGCAGAGAAAAACTCTTGAAAGCAATCAGAGCCGGGCTTGGTGGCTCAGGCCTGTAATCCCACCCTTTAGGAGGCTGAGGTGAGTGGATTGCTTGAGCCCGCGGGTTCGTGACCCACCTGGGCAACTTGGTGAGACCTCATCTCTACAATAAAATCAAAAAATTAGCCGGGCGTGGTAGGGCGCGCCTGTAGTTCCAGCTACTTGGAAGGCTGAGGTGGAAGAAATGCTGGAATTCAGCAGGTCGAGGGTGACAGTGGCTGTGAGCGTGCTACTGCACTCCAGTCTGGGTGACAGAGTGAGACTCAAACAAACAAACAAAAAAAAAAGTCAAATGCTGGCACAGGTGTTGGTAGGAGTGCAAGGTACTCAACCTCTATGGAAAGCAGTGTAGCAATTCCTAAAAGAACAAAAAATCGACCTTCCATGTGATTCAGCAATCTCTCTCCTGGGAATATATTTAGAGGAATATAAATCATTCTATAAAAAATATACCAGCACACACATTTATTGTCACACTATTCATAATAGCAAAAACATGGACCCAACCCTACTGCCCATCAAAATTAGATAGAATAAAGAAAATGTGGTACATATACACAATGAAGTATTATGTAGCCATAAAGAAAAACAAAACCATGGACTTCACAGCAAATTGGATGGAGCTGGAGATCTTAATACTAGGTGAACTATTGCAGAAACAAAGACCTGAATACTGCAATATTCTCACTCGTAAGTGGACCCTGAACATTAGTTACATTACATCACAAGGGAGGAATCAGCATTCACTGGGCACTGCTAGGGGAGGAAGTGGGGGGACGTGACATCACAGAAGGTACCTGGTGCACTGCTAGGGGGAATGAGGGACAGTTAGAAGCCCAAACTTCACCTGCATGTAGCCTTCTTATGTAGTTAATCCTCACTTGTACTCCACATCTCTATAATAAAATAAAATAAAATTTTAAAAAGATAGACTATAAGGCTGGAAACAAGACATGACTATATATAATATTATAAATATATAAATAATATTTCTGTCATAATTATGCTATACTATTGTATAACTATGTATACTATATATTTCAATATGACCCAGATGAGTAGAAAATTGGAGTAGCTATACCAATATTTGATAAGATAGACTTCAGAGCAAAGACTGTTACCAGGGGCAAAGGAGACATTTCATAATGATAAATTTATCGATTTATCAAGGAGATATAACAATCTTAAATTAGATGCATGCTATAACAAATCTTCAAAAATGCACAAAGAAAAAACTATAATAATTGAAAAGAGAAATCTATAATTTCTGTTGAAGATTTATCATCCCTCATTCAGTAACCAAGTAAGAACAAGTACACCAAAAATCAGTAAGGATACAGAAGACTTGAATTAAAAGATCAACCAGTCAGAGAAATTGACATTTATAATACACACCATCCAATAACTGCAGAATACACATTTGTTTCTAGTGCAAATGAAATTTTCACTAAAGGGTACCTGCACAATTTACAAGAGTTAGAAAAATTCTTGAACTGAATAATAAAAACATAGCACATGAAAACTTGTAGGAAGCAGGTAAAGAAGAAATGAGAGGAAAATTATGCCCTTAAATGTAAATAGCAGTGAAATTGAAAACTCTAAAATCAATAACCTAAGCTTCACCTTAACAAGTTAAAAGATAAGTTCAACACAAATTTAGTAGAAGGAAAAAAATAATAAAGATGAGGGTGGATATTTTAGTAGAATAGAAATTTTTAAAAGGAAAAACTGGTTATTGAAGAGATCAACAAAATTGATAAATCTCTATCAAGGCTAATAAAGAAGCAAAGAAATGACACAAACTTTCAGTACCAGGAGTGAAAGGGAAGACATCACAGCAAATAAACATCAAAAGAATAAGAAAATATTATTAGAAACTTTATGACAATATATTCAACAACCTAGATGAAATGCACAATTTTCTTGAAAGACACAAATTATCAAAACTGACTCAAGTAGAAATAAAATCTGAATAACCCTGACTCTATTAGAGGTAAATTCAGAATTCAAATTATTCTACACATAAAAAAATTCCAGGCTCAGTTGGTTTTCCCTGGTGTATTCTGCCAAACACTTAAGTAACAAACAAGATCAGTCTTATATCAACTATTTCAGAAAATAGAGGAGGAGGAAATATATCATAATAAAATTTATAAGACCAGATAAAGAGATTACAAGGTAAAATTAGATACCAGTATCCTTCATAAACACAAGTAAATAATTCCTCAACAAAATATTAATAAATAAATATAGCAATATATGAACAAGATAATAGACCATGAGCAAATAAAATTTTTGTCCCAAGAATTCCAAGCTGGTTTAACATTTAAACATCAATTAGATTAGAAACAACCCAAATTGTTTTCAATGGGTGAATGGATAAACAAATTGTAATGCATCCATACAATGGAATATCACTCAGCAATAAAAAAGAACAAATTATTGATGCAGGTAATGACTTAGAAGAGTCTTAGGAAAATTATGCTGAGTGAAAAAAATTTCAAAAAGTTATATACTGTAGGATTTTATTTATAAAATAGTCTCTGTTGTGTGTTTTTTTTTTTTTCTGCCCCATATGATCTACAAGAATAAAATACTCCTGAAATGAGAAAATTATAATGATGGAGAACAGACCAATGATTGCTAGGGTTAGGGTCGGGGGAGGGTGTAACTATTAGGTTGCAACAAGGGAATTTCTTTGTGGTGATGAAACAGTTATATATTCTGATTGCAGTGATGTTTACAATACATAAACATATACAAAGAATTTCATAGACAAACACAGACACCAAAAAAAAAACAGCAAAAAAGAATGAAATCCAAATAAGGTCTATAATTAAATTAGTATTACTAAAAATGTCAATTTCTTGGTTTTGACAATGCAATATGGATGTCATCATGGACAGAAGCTGAGTAAAGGACACACATGAACTGTTCTATTTATGCCACTTCTTGTGTCTTAAGTTTTTCCAAAATAAAAAGTATTAAAAAGAGAAAAATACATAAAGTTACAAAATAAACTAGTTATAATAAAATTCTGCCATCATAATATTAAAAATCAAATTTGTGGCATAGTAATAACAATTGATTAGTGTAATTCAACATATTGACAGAACAAAGCAATAAAAACTGATTATATATACAGAAGCAGATAAATGACAGAATTCAACACTCATTCACAATAAAAAAAATTTCAACAAACTGGAAATAAAAGGAAATTCCTAAAAATGATAAGGAGTATCTATGTAAAATCTGTAGCTAACATATTTTATGAGAAAACTAAGGAATATCTCTAAAGACTGGCAACAAAGCAACATATAAAACACTCCATCCTCACTACATCAGTGCAAGATGTACAGTTCTGTTAAGCAATGTACTGGAGGCTTAACCTGGTGCAATAGGCTAGAAGAGGACATACAGATCAGAATGGAAGAAGTATTATTAGCTTCTTAGTAAAAGACATGATTGTCTGTGTATGAAATCCAGTGGAATCTACAAACAGCTTACTACAACTAGTAAGGTCAAAAATGTGTATTTCTATATATTAACAACACACTACTAGAGGTTAAAATGTAGAAAAGCAAACGAAAGTACCCATAAGCATAAAAATGCATAAGAATAAATTTAGCAACATTCTGTAAGACATGTATTTTTTAAAACTTTAAAATATTGCTGAAAGAAATGTAAAATCATCTAAATTGATGTAGAGATACAGTATACCATGTTCATGGATTAGAAGTTTCAATATTGTTAAGATGTCACTTTTCTCAAATTGTTCTATACTTTCAATGCAATTCCAATCAATACCCCAGTTATATTTCCTGAAGAAATTAGTAAGCTGGTTGTAAAATTTGTATGGAATTGCAAGAATAACCAAAATATAATTTTAAATATTGAGAACAAAGTTGAAGAACAGAAAATCAATAAGACTTGAATATTACTCTCACACACTTGATGTAATTGACTTTTCTAGAACATTTCAGTCAATAACAACTTTCCTTCCAGGTAAATGAAGTGTATTTAGCAAGATAGACCATATTCTAGGTCATATGACAAGTCCTCAATTGATTTGCAGTGAATTGAATCATAAAGTATACTCTGACTACAATGGAGTTAGAACTCAATAAAACAAATAAAACTGGAAAATCCCCCAAATATATGCAAACAAAATAACACACTTCTACATAATTCATAAGCCAAATAAAATTCAAAAAGGAAATTAGACTGTATTTTGAACTTTAACATTTTTGTGAAACTGAAATCGTTATTTCTATTTTGCAGGTGAATAAAACAGTTCTGAGAACTTGAGAATTCTGTTCAAAGACACACAAGTAAAGTTTGCCAGAGTTGGAATTCATATTCAAGTTGTGGTGATCCTGAAGACAAATCTGATATCCTATATAACTAGCCACTAATAAATAAGTTCCTAGAACCTAGAAGATATCAAAACTTATTGGTAGTAGCAATAGCTAACATTTACTTAGCAGCAATTTCTATGACAAAACTCTTTTTGGAGTACTTTACCCATAATGATTAATGCATTTCTCAACACAACTCTATTGGGATAATTCTACACCTGTCATTAGGTTATAAATGAGGGTACTGAGGTGCAGAGAAGACAAGTAACTTGCCTAGGTAGTTAATTAAGGTAGAGTCATAACTCAAAACCAAGCAGTCTGGTTCTAGAGTTTGCATGCTTAACCAGTATAGTATATTGCCTTCAGTTTGTGTGGGGGCGGGGGCTGGGGGTTGGAGGGAAAGAGGTTGAAGGGTGAGAAACAAATTTTGTTTGAAATGCAAATTGTGTATTATTAGTCAAAATAAATTAAGTATATGCAAATTTAAATATTAAATATATACAAATTTTAAATTTTAAATAGAGGTAAATATCATTCTGACAAGAGAAAAGAGTTCTATGCATAAAAACTATTTAAAAATCAATATACAGTTCTTCTTTAGTATCCATGGGAGCTTGGTTCCAGGACTATTCCCCCACGCCACAGATACCAAAATCTGCAGTTACTCAAGTCCCTGATATAAAGTAGTATAGTATTTGCACATGATCTATGCACATTCTTCCATATACTTTAAATAATCTGTGGATTACTTATAGTGCCAAATACAATGTAAATGCTATGTAAGTAGTTATTGTACTGTACTTTTTGGGGAATAATGACAAGAAAAAAGTCTGTACATGTTCAGTACAGGTGCAAGTGTCCATCCCCTCTCCCCAAATATTTGGAATCCACAGAAAAAGGATTCACAGACACAGAAGGCCGATTTTACTGATAACACTAAAATTTAAACTTTTGTACTTCAAAAAAGAAAAAAGTATTTTTTAGTTAAGAGACTAATAGCCACAATACATACCTAAACTCTATAAAATAATTATATAAGATGCTTATTAATTCTAATATAAAAACAAGCCATGTAAATATACAGACAAAATGATAGAACAATTAGAAAAGGCTGTTAAACATAACCCACCCCCCCCCAAAAAAAAAACAAATGCTAGTAAAGAAAGAAGTGAATTTTTTTTTTTTTTTTTGAGTTGGAGTCACTCTGTCACCCAGTCTGGAGTGCAGTGGCACACTCACAGTCACTGCAACTTTGATCTGCTGGGCTCAGGCGATTTTTTTCCGCTAACTGGAACTACAGGCATGCATCATCAGACCTGGCCAATTTGTTGATTTACTGTAGAGATAAGGTCTTGCCAAGTTGCCCAGGCTGGTCTCAAACCCCTGGACTCAGGCAATCCTCCTGCTTCAGTCTCCCAAAGTGCTAGGATTACAGGATTGAGTCACCATGCCCGGCCAAGAAGTGAAAATTTAAAACAATTTTTCTTCTGTCGATTTTCATGTCAGGGGTAATTTTTTGCTTGTTTTGAATAAGTCCTTTTACTTTTATTGTTGTGTTCAAATAATTCCTTAACCAGAGGGAAAGAGAATGGCTTTATTCATACACTGCTTGTTAACCTATCAATAATGTAGTCTTTTGTTGTTTAAATTGCCAGAATGTGTTTGAAAGCCTAAAAAAATTATGTCCTTCATCTCAGTAATAACAATTTTATGAATTTATAATGAATAAATAATCAGAGGTGCACATCAAGATTTACATGGAGAGATGTTCTTAGAATAATATGACAAGACAAAATAGGAAATAATCCGTATGTCTATTAAAACATTCGTTAAATATTATCAAATATGTATAGGCATTAAAAGCCATATTTTAAAATAATTTTTATTAATTTCGAAAAGATGGAAAATTGTTGAGGCTATCTTATGTAAAAACTCAGCTTACGGACCAGGTACAGTGGGTTCACATCTGTAATCCCAGCACTTTGAAATACCGAGGAAGGATTGCTTGAACCCAGGAATTTGAGACCTGCCTGGGCAATACACCAAGATCTCAACCTACAAAAAATTAAAAAATTAGCTGGATGTGGTGGTGCATGCTTGTAGTCCCAACTACTTGGGAGGCTGAGGAGCGAGAATCATTTGAGCCCAGGAGGTCAAGGCTGCAGTGTGCCATGATCATGCCACTGCACTTCAGCCTGGGTGATGAGTGGGGTCCTGACTCAAAAAATAAAATAAAATAAAAAGTAAAATTAAATTTAAAACTCAGTTTATATAAAATATGACACAACTGTTTATAGATAAAGCAAAAAGAAAACATTTTTATAGAGGGAAAGAAAGGTGCAACTCTACAATGTTAACAATGTTTATCTATGGGTTGTGATATTTTGGAGTACAACTATTGTTACCTACCATGAATCCTTTCAGTACAGAGACCATAGAAACAAACCAGAGCCAAAGCTAAAAACAAATAGGCAAAGTTTTATTGGAACTTCTTGCTCAAGCAAAAAGGGAGTCAGTGTTGACCAAAGGGATGATCAAGCTGCTCCTTGAACAAAGAAAGGGGCACGTTTTTATAGAAGTTCTCAGAGATGTGGCAGGCTTCTCATCTTCTGTTAAATTAGTCTTTAATTTTTCTAATTTCTGCTGTTCACATTCCTCAAGGCAGGAGTATTGGGGAGTTGTACCAGGAGCTGTGCTGTGCTGTAAAGCCAAGGTTGATCAACTCCTTTCCTGGGAACTGTTTTTCCCTGCTGATGTCAGTGTCCTTCATACATCTTCAAGGCCTACCTCTTTGTTTTGCCTTTCCAGCTGTTGAAGCAGTGAGAGAAGAAAACGTGGGAGTGGGGAGCAAACCCACAGTTTGAAAGCATGAAACAAAGAGCTATAAGGTTATATAGTATAATACTACAAGATTAATTTTATATAGCATTATATTGAAAAAAGCATCTATTTCTATGAGGCTCCAGGGCCGTGCCCCACAGTGGACCCTGTCACTTATCATCACTATTATTTTCCAAATTTTCCACCATAAGCCTTTATAATCAGAAAAAAAATTAATTATTTCTTAAAATCACCATTCAGCTAATACTCTCCACCTGGGAATGGTGTGTGGTTCTTTCCCTCATAATATTAGCTTAGAAAAATAAAACATTCCTAACTCAATTATGTTGTCATTCCTCTCTCTAGCCGGATAGCATTTGGTCTTAAATTGACAAATTGACAGTGATCTTGTAGGAATAAAATACCACCTACATTCACTGCCAGAGGACCAGAGCTTTTGAGAAGAATTCTCAAGTAAATGAAAAAGAAGTGATTTAATGACCCCTTGAGACCTGTGCGTTCCTTTGAGAAGGTTTGTGAGGAGTCTTCAGGTGCTGCAATCATCCCATAGATTGTTTGCTGCTTGAAAGCAGTGCACAACTCAGAGGCCATGAAGGGATGTAGACAAGGAATAAAAGATGGCGATATCTGCCTCCAGCCCCTATGTTGACCCAGGCAAATATTCCCTGTTGAGGTTTTTATAGGTCAAGGAAAGAAACTTATCACTTATGGATTTTTTAAAAGGGATAACCATTTATCCATTTTTGAAAATGCAAGAGTCTTCAGAGAATTCGTTTCTAGATGAAATTATAACAAAAGGGACAGATGGGTGCAACTGGATCTCAGAGGGCAAAGTGTCGCAACAAGATCTTCATCGATTTGCTAAGTGTGTTTAGTGACAGGCCCTCCAGCAACCAATCAGAATGAGAAATGGAATCTATTAGCGGAGTTGTTAAAGCATCCCTGATCTCTGTGGATGACAGCTGAATGTGTGTTTCTCTCTACAAACATTAAATCATTCTCACATATGAGAGAGGTGGCAGGGGTGGAAGAGAGAGAATACACACTGCTAGAAAAAAATCTGAACAGTGATTGCTTTATTTTGGAGATGGCATTGAGAACACCAGAAGTTCCAGTTAGAAACACTTGGAGATTTATTTTTATGAGTTTTCAGCCTCAGGAATTATTTATAGGGCAACTCCTGAGACAAAGTAATAATTCATCATGGACCATGGGACTATGTCTATGTTCTGAAGTCTTGAGACTAAAATATTCATTTTTTATTATGTCTATGGCTGTGAAAATGAATGTTAAAAGTTAGTGATTAGTAGAAACTGTCATATTAATTCATCGGCTTACCAGTTCCAAAATTAATATCGCTTCACCTGTGTGCCTAGAGCTCCCTAGATTCACCAATCTTAACATTGCTATGCCTTGTGCTATGCATCACATCTAGCTGAAAACGTAGTATGTTGGATGAAAAAGAAGAATGTGGCCCTTCCAGTAATTAACTTAATGCCACTGATCCTTGTAACAAACCAGAGTGGTGAAGCATGCCCCATCAGTAAATGAGGCTTACAGGCAATCAGTAAATCTACAGTTAGTCATGCTGAGATGGTATTTGACTATGATGAAGAAACCTCACTGCCAAAGACAAATGCATTTATCACTTGTCAATGCTTTGGTCTCCAAACTTTTGCTATCTCCAGACACACATGTCAATCATAAACTTCTAGATCTAGTATCGCTTAAAGTATGGCTGTGATGCCTGGAAATTTAATTTATCCAGCAGTTCTCAGATCATTCAGATTTTTCAGTTTGAAAAAAACAATTATAAAGCTGGGCTTGGTGGCTCAGCCTGTAATCCCGCGATTTGGGAGGCTGAGGTGAATGGATTGCCTAAGCCCGCGGGTTCAAGACCCGCCTGGGCAACTTGGCGAGACCTTATCTCTACAATAAATCAAAAAAAAAAAATTAGCCGGGTGTGGTAGCGCACACCTGTAGTTCCAGTTACTTGGAAAGCTGAGGTGGAAGGATCACCCAAGCCCAGCAGGTCGAGGCTGCGGTGGCCGGGAGCAGCCACTGCTCTCCAGTCTGGGTGACAGAGTGAGACTCCAACTCAAAAAAAAAAAAAAGAAAAAACAATCATACTATTTGGGTCACAGATATTTCATTGTCAGATTTCTTTTAAATCCTTCTGTTTCTAATAGTCATTATTTTCATAAAGTTTGTGCAAGGACTGCATTGCATGGACCAGCTTTTCCCAGCTTACATTCCAGGAGCTAAATCACTTCACTTCATGTTATTATTGGTTTTTGTTTAATGTGCATTTCTAGCTCTTATTGTTGCGTTGCATTCTATTCTCAATTCGCAAAAATAGATCAACCACTAAAAAGTCAACCATTGATATAAAAGCAATGATGAAAATAGCACTGCCCACAAAAAGTACCCCTAGCCTGCATTTGGAGTTTACTTTAGAGCCTCCTAAAACATTATTTCTACTACCAAGTCTGAAATTCAAATTTCTTTTTAGATCAGGAGTCTTGATTTTCTTACTCTCAATATGGGCAACATTTGAGTTTCCAGAGCTCAGAAAATAATCTCTTAGCCCTGATCATAGTAAATTTCTGATTTCTATGCTTACACGTCAGGGCTTTACCCTAAGAGGTGTCATCCAATACAAAAGTTGTACTCTCCTCACTGGGGAGAAAACAGTGTGTAAATGTATGTGGGACGGGGAGCGGGGCGCTATATGATGTGAACGAGGTTTTGTAACTGCAGAGTAAAAACATTTGAAAGTGTCTTAGTCTGTTTTGTGCTTCCATAACAGAATATCCGATACCATATAATTTATAGAGAACAGAAATTTATTTTTCTAACAGCTTTGTAGATCAAGGCACTGGCAGGTTCAGTGTCTGATGAGAGCTGTCCTCTGCTTCTAGGATGGCACCTTGTTGCTGCATCCTCTGCAAGGGAATAATACTGTGCCCTCATGTGGAGGAAGGCATAAGGGCAAGCAAGTTCAAGGCTGCAAGAATTCTTTTTTTCAAGGGCTTTAATCTTTTTCAGGGGAGAAGCCCTCATGACCTAGTCACCTCTTAAAAGCCCTATCACTTAATGCAACCACGTTGACCATTCATTAAGTTTCAACACCTGAATTTTGGAAGGGACATCTTCAAACCATAGCAAGTAGGACAAAAATAAAACTATTAACAGCAGTTGACTTTGAGAAGTAGGACTGGAAGATAGTGGTATAAGAAGTAGAAAATTGGCCGGGCTCGGTGGCTCAGCCTGTAATCCCGCGCCTTTGGGAGGCTGAGGTGA
>NW_007244114.1:14588-34414 GCF_000164805.1 Carlito syrichta
CACTGCACTCCAGTCTGGGCGACAGAGTGCGACTCCAACTCAAAAAAAAAAAAAAAGAAGAAGAAAATTCTTGCTTTTCACACTATTTTTGGTATTGTTGTTACAAGTCATTCATTCAGTGGATCTTTATAGAGCCCCTGCTCTGAGCAGATGCTAAACATCAACAGGAAAAACAAAGCCCCCACCCCCAGCAAGCTTACCTTCTAGTGGGAAAGAAAAGAAATAACACATAAACAAATAAACACATTTGATAAATATACATTGGAAATAGCACAAAGGGGAAATAAAATGATCCACAGGGATCTGCTTTGGAAAGAGGTGATTAAGAAGGACCTCTCAATAGGAGATAACATTTAAGCTCATTTTGTTCAGTGAGGAAGCATCATCATTCCAGGGGAGGAATGATTCTATAGAGAAGGAAGAGCTAATGTAGAGCCTTGAAGGGAAACTGGTAGAGTGCTCTAAGAACTGCAGAAGGCCAGAGTCTCAGAGGTAAGAGGTGAAACGGAGAGAGACTGAAACCAGCTGGGTAGACGGATTGAAAGCAGCTCACATAAAACATTTTGGGACATAAAAACAGTTTGAATTATATCCAGAGAACACATGTCTTCTTTAAAAGATGCTTTTGAAGAAGAAAGAGAAAGGCTCCCAGCCCCAGGTATGATCTTGGACTCGAAGCATTTGCATTATCACCCCAGTTCCTTGGGGGATGGTCTTGGTGGAGAGTGATACCACAAAACCAGTCGTTTTCTGAAACCCAAGGAGAGGCTTTCACCTGGAAATGGAGACGTGGTCTCCTCCAGGTCAGGGGATTGGTTTGGCCATCCATTCATGCCTTATGACCACTCTTGTTACTGATCACAGTAGATCCTTCATAATGTTGCTTAAACGAAATGTGAACAGTTGTGGTACTTTTTGATCTATTTAGTGATATGAAGTTGCCCATCTCAGCCCAGACTTCAGTTGGAAAGTGAGTATTTCCATCTATTTTTGTGAATATTTCCTAAACTTCAAGAGGTTTAAGCTGATCATAGTCCTCCTTCTCCATGAATATCCTTGGAGCCATCAAGTAACTGGACCATTTTCCTATCCATTGATTGACTAGTTACAGAGGTTCATGAGGAATCCAAATGTCAGTTCTATTTGAGGAGACTGAAAGAGTGCAGGGACAGCCATGGGGAAAACATTCTAGCTTGACATTACCCTGTTCCCCATGTGCTCATGAAGCTGAAGCATGCTTAATCGCCTCTGCTCCATGGCGCTGCTCCTAAGTGAGGGCAGAAGTGAACTCAAATCCTGCAGCAGTCCCCTCTAGTGAACTCCCACAAGGAGTGCAAGTTTACACAAGGAAGTACGCTAACCCAGATGAGGGCAGTGGAGCCAGTCAACAGCTACAACTATCCAAATTGATGAGTACAAATTGGAAATTAAGAAAATGTCCTACTTTCTCCACTTAAATTGCCTGTAAGATGCAAAAAGCAAAATCAACTCTTCTAAACACACTGGAATGAGTAATGGACTTTGTTCCATCATGTTACAGACTGGCAGACTTGGTAGAACTTTTTGGTACTTGCCTCTCATGTGAATTGATGCAGGTCACTAAAACAATCAAGAGTATCAAATTCATCCATTGTAAGACATAAGAAAAATCGACCACTGCTCTCTGTCTCTTGAAAGAGCTCCAATCTTCAGCTGACAAAATGTTAGGCAGATTTCTGGGACCCACAGAGGGTGACTTAACCCCAGAATATCTCTCAGGAGGGATCTTATGCCATATAAAAACAGAGCAGTGTGGCATCTTTTGTTCCCAAAGAAAAGGGGTTAGGGAAGGGGCAGAGTCACATAGTGCCCTCGTTTGAGCACACAGGACAACTGCATCAGCATCCACAATGTTTATTGCATATCCATAGATCCATAAGGAAAGATACCATGTGCTCATGGCAAAGAGATAAATCTTCTGCTTTCTAGAATTTATCTGTGTAATAGGGACACGAGAAATGTACACAGAGGGGTAAATAACTGCACAAGGTCGCCTGTTCCAAGGGTCTCCGACATCAGAAAAGAAACAGCCATAAGCTGAACAAGTACAGGGGACTGAAGAAAACTTGAGACAGAGACAAGAACAGTGGTGATGGAGCTGAGGCTCAGAGGGGCCAATGAGACTCGTCTTAGGGAAGAAGCATATAGAAGAAGCAAAAATGTCAAAGGGGAAAAGTTGTGAGAGCTGAAATTGAAGATGGGGTGGAAGTCTTTGAATGCCAAAGTGAGATGTTTTCATTTTACCCTGTACACAAACAGAAATAACTGAAGATTTTTGGATCCAGGAGGGTGATGTGTGTAATGTCAAGTTTTTGTGTTTTGCGAGAGAAAAGTCTGAAGACATGGATTCCAGCTTAGGCTGGAAGTAGACAAGGATATGAATTAGAAAGGGATGGATTGGATTAGAAAAGGGAAAGATTGGCCAGCATCGGTGGCTCAGCCTGTAATCCCAGCACTTTGGGAGGCCGAGGTGAGTGGATTGCCTGAGCCCGCGGGTTCGAGACCAGCCCAGGCAACTTGGTGAGACCTCGTCTCTACAATAAAATTAAAAACAGCCGGGTACATGTCTATAGTTCCAGTTACTTAGAAGGCTGAGACAGAATAATCTCTGGAGCCCAGCAACGCTGGGGTGGCCGTGAGCGTGCATGCCACTGCACTTCAGCCTGGGCGAAGGAGTGAGATTCCAACTCAAAAAAAAAAAAAGGGAAAAATCCAAAGCATATGATTGGAAGAATCATCTCAATTTGCTGATGATTTAAGATGTATTAAGATTTCTAAGTGACAATGTAAGAAAGAAGTCAGGCATCAAAGAAAACACTGATATATCAAGCGTGGGTGACTAAAAGTGATAACATATGCAGGCATCACGGAAAGGTGGAGGAAATGAGAGACTGCTGAGAAGCATCTGAAATAAGGGATCCACCAGCTACTAGTGCAAAGACAGCCATGGGAGGAGACAAGGATGCCCTCAGGATGAAGAAGATGTGCTGTGAAGTCAGAGATCATCTGGGCTGTGTGGTCACTGCAGGTTACAGACACCGCATGCATGCAGATAGTCTTGACTATCATGGAGGGTCCCATCTAGTAAGGGAAAACACAGACCTGGAAAGAAGAATAATTGCAAAGCATCATGAAAGCAAATGTCCCATGCTCCTGCTCTCCACAAGAATGTAAGCTTCTTGGAGACAGGGACCTGCGTCTACTCACCGCTGCATCACCAACCAGGAGAACAGTGCCTATCACCAGGACAGTACCCTATACTTCTGAATTGGATATACAAGGTCCAAGGGTAACCGAGCAAAAGGGGTGAACAGAAAGATAGCTTTCTGAAAGGAAGGAACTGAAAGCCAACTCATGAAAGGGACACTGAATTTAGATGCGATGGGGTGCAGGAAATGCTACTCCAAAATATGGTGCTTTAGCATACTAAATATTTTAAGCTGAAGGAAACTGATAAATCTACAGAAGCAGGAAAGTCTCTCTGACTTTCTCCTCCCATCCCCCTTCTCAAGCAGGCTAGAGAAACTAAAATTCTCCTTACTCCTTCCATGAAGCAGGGCATGTTAAAACATAGGCAGGTCACTTTCTGACATTCTCCTTCTCTCCTCCTCTGAAGACCCCTATATGACAGGTATCCTGCCCCATACATGGAAGGAAGAAATATCACACAGAGAGGCCAGGAAGAATCTGAATCAATAGGCCTCACTAAGTTTCCCCCAGTTTATTACCTTTAGATCATATCTTTTTGTCCAATCATACTTCTGCACAACTGTCCAGAAAAATAGTTTTCCCTGGATCTCTGGTTCTTCATTTCTGAAGCCTCTTGTGTCACGTAAAATTTATGTTAAATTAATTTGTTATGCTCTTGTTAATCTCTATCTTTGTTAGGAGGTCTCAACCATGAGATCTTAGTGATAGGTAAGAAAAAGCTATTACTTTTTCTCCCCTACAGATAGGTGGAGTGAAAGGAAGAATGCATTCTACATAAGGATGTCTTATGAGGAGGCACAACCTAGGCTACAGTAAGCAACAAGAAGATGAAGGGAAGAAGGGAGGCAGGTAACCTGCTCAGGGCAAAGAAATTTGTAAGCACACAAATCAGGTTCTTTTACACAGAGTGGCTCAGAGTGCTGCCATTTTGAGGAGGTGCATATTTTAAGGTCTCCGTAAACACAGAGCTTCCAGTATAGAGAGGGAAACTGGGCCTAATGAGTGTGAAATTGTCAAGTATCTCATCAGTTACACAGCGATCACCCTATACAACTTTATTTCTCTTCTTAGTAAACCTTGGCCAAGAGAAAAGATTCCTGAAATTCTGAGGCATGAGACCTTGAGAAAATCCCTTTATCCCTGTTTCCTTCAGAAGATGTACACACAAAGAGAACATCAGATCAGATGGTCGCTAAGGCTCCTTCCAGCTCTGATCTATCCTAGAATCGCCTTTGTTCTCTCCTCACTGAGCTTCCTGTTCTCAAAGCAGAGAGTCAAAAGCAGCATCTGGGAGGTCCCTGAGAGGAAGGGCCTTCCAACTGCCGTTCTTCCGAGTGTTATGTTTGGAGAAGAGATTCTGTGAAAATGATATCATTGATTTTCCCTATTTATTTTCTCTCAAAGGCCTTCATATCAAATTTGTTCCCTCTTCAGATCAAACATGTCTGTGGTAAGCAAGGCTTGGAAAAAGAGGCTACAGAAGTCTGCCTCTGTGAAGACTGGTTCTCTGATACAGAGCGAGGCCCACTGAAAAGGAGAGAAAATTGTCACTTTCCCAGTGACCCAGCCTTCCCATAGGATACCACTAAGATGCCAGCCAACCCAAATGAAGCTCTTCTGTAGTCTTAGCTTCAAAGTGTTTCAGAGAGGACTTGAAATGGCTGTTGACAGCAATTTATTTACTTTATCTGTTTGATAAAGTTTCTGATTTCCTCATGGATCAGAACTTCAGCTTTATTATAATCACACAGATGGGTGGATGGGTGGCTGTATTTCCCTCCAACAATTACAGATTGCCCCTCAATTCCTGATAATATCTTGAGGTTCCAGAGGGAAAGAAGGTGAATGTTAACACTGTCCAAAACATAATAGAAAATGGAACACTACTGTTCTAAAATCTGTCCCATGAATGGTGAAGCACAAACCATAGTTCAATTTATTCTATGAAAGATTGGTTAGTTCAGATTTTGTTTTGTTTTGTTTTGTTTTGTTGAAACAAAAAGTGGGGACAATGAAACACAATTATACCATATCTTCTGGCCTACCTCCGGCCAACCCTCCCACCTCTACCATTTTAGGCCCCTCACTTCTAATCTTGCAATATATGGCTGGAGGGCTTTGGAGTCCCAGAATTTGCAGGCTTCCAAGTCCCTGTATTTGGCGTGTCCTCTGTTCCACTCAAGGTGCTTCTGAGCTGTGGCTGGCCTGTATTTTGCAGAAATGATTGGACTACTAAAGTACTAAGGGATTAAAGGATTAGAGTGTGACTTTTACAGGTAACTGGGTAAATGCAAGTTTTGGCCAAGCAGCCAAGCCAGGAGAGTTTACAAAATTTATCTCGTGCAACGGCCAACACAAGGTGTCCAGCCTGGAGATTTATCGGAGAAAACAGTGCAAGGGTTTGACTGGAGGTTTATTGAGGAAAGTAAGACACTGGGGAATTAGAACTAGAGGTGCAAATTATAACTCTATAGCTCTCTGACTATTGGCCAAGAAATAGGCAATATATCTCACCTTGACAGTTGCATAAGTCCGCTCTCATTCTGTGTATGAGTCTATAGGTGTAGTAGATGTGGACCAGGTCAGTACCATGAGAAGACTGAAAGAAAAAAGTATCCCACATGCCTCCCTATAAATTCCATTGCCTAAATCCAAGCATATGTATCCTGTTGGAGGAACCTGACAAACTTTATGTTATAAGCACCTGTCTTTTATGAATCTGCTGATCTGTTTCAAAGTTTCCATGTGAATTAAACCTTCTGATTTTGCAGGGCTATTTCCAAATTTACATCAACAGGGTCCTAAGCACGGTTAATTAGAACACATTTTGAGCAATGTTTAATGCAGTTCTGTCCAATAGAAACAAAATGTGAGTATTAAATGTATGCAACTGATGTCCTTTTTAGTTTTCTAGTAGCTACATTAAAAATAGTAAAAAGAAACAGGTGAAATTAATTTTTAAAGTGTGGTTTTTTATTCAATATATCCAAAATATTACCATTTCAACATGTCAATGAAATGAAAATTATTATTATGAAATTTTGCTTTTTTGTACTAAGTTCAAATCCACTATATATTTTACATTCCCAACATATCACAATTTATAGCAGCCACATTTCCAGGAATCAGTAGTCATATGTAGGCAATGGCTAGCACATTAGAGAAAGTAGTTCTAATCTGTTATCAGTATCATTGGACTTGAAAGCTGAAACTTTTTTAAAAATTTGTCAATATGATAAAATGAAATACTGGTACAGAATAATTATTTAAGGTTGTGTCACCAGTCTCCAGAAGGTCCATATTCATGTTTTAGAATTTAGAATCTTCATTACCAGAGCTGATGAAAACTAAAAAGACCTATTTCTTGTCTAAAATAAGTTTTTGGTTTTGGGGGGTTTTTTTAGCAAACAGAACAAAAGGAGCCAGCTACCGTTTGTTAAGAAGACTCAATGAAGATTATTCACAGACCTCTCAACTTTAAGAACCAGTTGTAATTGTCAGTCTATGTTACATGTAAAAACTGTCATTACAAGAACTCATGTCAAAAGTACTTATTGTTGTGATCTGTATCCAAACACTTATTGAAGGTATATTATAGCATATAAAAAATGAGTTTCTTAGCAATTACCAGTAAAGGTCACTATTTTCTAATTCAGAACCAGAAAATGACGCCCCAAGTATCCCTTTGGGAAGAGACAGAAGATAAAAACAAAAAAAATCCCTGGAGCCCAGTCATCACAGCCAGAGTCAGAAAGGATTGAAACACATTGTTTTGTTCCCATTGAGGCCACTGTGGATGTACAGACAGGGACAATCAAGTATTCCAATGGGAGGGACACAGATGGACCAGAGGAGATTGTACGGGTCTGTGTAAATACAGTACGAAGCGTGACTAGACAATGCCATCACAAAGGTCAAAACACTGGTAATTCAACACTTACGACTATTGTAACAACCCATTTGTGCTAATGTAATCAGTGAATGGCTAATCTGGTGCTGGGAAAAAATGGCATTTAATTGCATGGGAAAAAATGATTCCATTAAAAAGTAATTGATTGGAGAACCAAAGAAATATAGTTTCACCACATATTAAAAATTTGCAGGTAAATGAGATGAACCAGAGCTCTGTTATTCCTACATCCCTCCAGCCAATGCCTTTGTCGGAGTGGTCTCACTTGTTAATGTTTCCTGGTTTCATGGAAAATGGAAAATGAAATGGTTTCATGGAAAATGTTCCTTTTCAGTTGACCATCATCTGATTTTTCTTTCTTTTCTTTTTTTTTTTTTTTTTCCTTTTTGGAGTGGGAGTCTCACTTTATCGCCCAGGCTGGAGAGCAGTGGCACGCTCACGGCCACCACAGCCTTGACCTGCTCGGCTCAGGTGCTCCTTCTACCTCAGTCTTCCAAGTAGTTGGAACTACAGGCGTACGCCACCATGCCCAGCTAGTTTTTGATTTATTATAGAGATGAGGTCTCGCCAAGTTGCCCAGGCGGATCTCGAATCCCTGGGCTCAGGCAATCCTCTCATCTCGGTCTCCCAAAGTGCCTGGGATTACAGGCATGAGCCACTGCAACCAGACATCATGTGATTTTTCTAATTCTTAATACAAGTCCTTAGCAAATCCCATATAGTACCTTTCCATCTGTGGGATATAAAAATATATGTGTTTTATTATTCTTTTGCTTTCCTATTCATTTCTTCTGACAAGAATACTAAATTTTAAAAGAAAAAGATGCAATTCAAAAGAGACTAGAAGTTGAAAAAAAACTTCAAGTATTATGGAAATCTCAAGTCTCAATTAGTTTAAAATTGAATGTGCTTTTAAGCAAAAACAGCATGATCAGGAGGTAAAGAGATTAAAATATGTTCCATATGAAATTCCCTTGCAGAATTTATTTTCAGTGATCCATGAAGGCACTGGTAAAGCAGATGATATTTCTGGATGCAAAGCTTACATGGAAAATTTATTCATTTATTTATTTTGAGTTGGAGTCTCACTCTGTCACCCTGACTGAAGTGCAGTGGCACACTCCTGGCCACCGCAGCCTCAACCTGCTGGGTTCCCACGATCCTTCCGCTTCAGCCTTCCAAGTAGCTGGAACTACAGGCACATGCTACCAAGTTCAGCTAATTTTTTTTTATTGTAGAGATGAGGTCTTGCCAAGTTGCCCAGGTGGGTCTCGAACCCGCGGGCTCAGGCAATTCACTCACCTCAGCCTCCCAAGGCGCAGGATTACAGGCTGAGCCACCAAGCCCGTCTCCCTTGAAGAATTTAAAGAGAGGAATTTAGAAAAAGAGGTGCTGGGAAGGTAACTTAGAGAAGCTTTGGGATCCATTTCTCTTAGCCTGCTGTAATGTAAACAGGGATGTTCAGGAAGAGGTAGCATGAAGGTGAATACAATTATTTATAATGAGACACAATTTAAGTTGCAGTTATGGTGGAAGAAGTTATAATGTAATAAGATCAAGTTATGCCTGAATAAGTTTAAATATATAAACCAAGGCATAAAAACTGGGTCTCACATAAGATCAGCATTAAAAGCAGATCAGGACCATGAACCGTAGTGTGCACCTATAGTCCCAGATACTTGGGAAGCTAAGGCAGGAGAATCCATAGCACCCAGAAGCTCAAGTTCAGCCTGGGCAACATAGTAGTACTCTGTCTCAAAAAAAAAAAGCAGATGTGCTTTATAGCCATATGTTAAGAATGCTAGAAAGCTAATGTTTTAGTTTTTAGTTGCCTTTTATCCAGCTAGTCATGGTCCATGAAGGCACTGGTAAAGCAGATGATATTTCTGGATGCAAAACTTACATAGAAAACACTCCTCTCTACAGACAACCCTGTTCCTGGGATTTGGAGGGCAGATTATTCATTATAGTTGCATGCTACCAAATTCACTCACCTGTTGTTGGAGATCTTCAGAAGAAAGGTCTTTAAATTTACAGGTTTTCAGTTCCTCTAACCACAACTGGCACAGAAGCTTTCTTCTCCCTATGAACTTGACACTTGTGTTATTAATGATATTTCTATCCATTTATTAAATAACTATTGACTTTCTATACTGTGCACTGTATGAGACACTGGGGGCTAAAACAAGGAACTACCCCTTCCCTTCTGATTCTCACAATCTATGGGGAAGACTGATAATAAACAATTAATAAAAATATTAAAATGTAACTGTGATAAAAGGTTTTCAAATAAAGAGCTTGGTTCTATAAGAGAGTCTAAAATAAGAGTCTGTCTTAATCAGAGGTATCAGAAAAGACTTCTCCAAGGAAGTTGCAATTCGGCTGAGCGGTCTGGAAGATGAGGAAGTTTAACTAGCTGGGGAGCAGAAGGATGAGCATTCCAAGTAGAGAAAATGGCATGTACAAAGGCCCAGATAGGAGGAAGCATGACAAATGGTGTGAAAGAAAAAGAAAGACAGTGTGACTGGAAAAGAGAGGAGGGAATTCTGGAAATCTAGGTGAGACGATGGTGACCTGGACTAATGCTGCAAGAGTAGATTTGGGGAATAAGAGAGAGGAAATGGAGAAAGAATTAAAGATATGTGATGATACATTAGCTGGAACATATATTTGTCAGGGTTCCCCAGGGAAAAAGAACTAATAGGAGATAGGTAGGTAGGTAGGTAGGTAGATAGATAGATAGATAGATAGATAGATAGATAGATAGATAGATAAAAGACATTGTGTTAATTGCCTCACGAGATCATGGAGGCCAAGAAGTCCCTCGATATCCATCTGTAAGCTGGAGATGCCAGGAAAGCCAGTAGGGTAATCCACTCTGAGTCTGAAGGCTCAAGAATCAGGAGCTCTGATGTCCAAAGACAGAAGAAGATGGATGGCTTACCTCAAGAAGAGAAAGCAAATTTACTCTGCCTCTGCCATTTTGTTCTATTTGAACCTTCAACAAATTGAATGTTGCCCATTAGCATTCATGAGGGTGGATCTTCTTTGCTCAGTCTACTGATTCAAATACTAATCTCCTCTAGAACACCCTCACAGATAATGTTTTACCAGCAGTCTGGGTATCCCTTAGCCCAGTCAAGTTGACAGAAAACATCAAACATCAGGCAAGAGAGAAAAGGAGAAATAAAAAATTATCCCTATACTTTCAATTCAAATAATTGAGAGGTAACATATACTGATATAGGAAAGCCTTATGACTGTGTGTTAAGAGGTTTTGGGTTGTGTTAAGAGTGTGAGGGGGTTTGGGGGGGAGGGAGATAAAATCAAGACTCTCACTCTGATGTTGAATTCACATTTTTGTCTGCAACATCCTAGTAGATAAGTCAAGAGGAATAAACATATTTAGACTCAGAATAAATATTTGGACTTTAGACAGACATCTGGGAATTATTGCTATCAAAATGGCATTTCAGTAGAAAGAAATTGAGAAGCTCATCCTGGAGTGAGTTTAGAAACAGAAGAAAGTTCATGTCTAAGCCTCAGAGAAATCCAACATTTAGACTTTTTGGAAAGAAGGAGAAATAAGCAGATGGACTAAGAAAAAGGAACCAGCACATAGAAGTAAAAAGCAAAATTTTTATTTGATTGGAATCACAACAGTCAAAAATCAAAATATTTCAAGAAGTATCTGGTCACCAATGCCAAACGCATCCAAGAACACATGTTTGAGAAGCACAAAAGGGTGTCCACTAAATCAAAAAACATGGGAGTCTCTGAGTTCCTTGGCAAGGTGGTTTCAATCATATGTGAGAGACAGAAGCTATGATGTAGGGGGTAAAGGAACAAACATGTCAGGAAGTGACAGACCAGTGACAGCTTGCGTGAGACAATCACTTGGGTGACATTTGGTCCAAACTTGCAATTGATGTCTGAACGAGAGCGGGAACCCACTTAGGGAATGTGCCCACAACCTGGTAAATCTGATGCTATTTCCACGTAGATAGTGTCAGAATTGCATTGGAGGATATCAAACTGGTGCCCACTGCTTGTTGGTGAGGAAGACACCCACACAGCTGGTCACAGAAGTCTTCTGTATGGATTGCTGTGTTGTGGAAGCAAATGAAAATGATTTGAGAGTTTCTGCCAAACACCATGTAATATTACTGGATATGGATTTGGGAAAAGATGATCAGAATTGGTTTTTGTGAGCGAGCACCACTTGACTGAGCACAGCTCTGCTTTTGATGGTTGCATTTTGAGAGGCATCATCCCTCAGTTGAACTGAAGGATTTGCAGTGCAGGACATGAAACCAAAACCATAGAACAAAATCTTTGCAAAGGAAAGAAGGAACAGAATTTAAAGGACAAGAGAGAGATCAGTTTTTGAGAAGAAGAGGAACAGTCCTGTATGCTAGCAGGAAATAAAAGGAAAGTAGGTGTTGATGTAGATGTTGACAGAATTGCCATCTGTCTTTTCTCTTTGTAAAGAAAGAGTTACAATTGCCACCTAAGAGAGGTAGGGGCTAAGATGTTTAAGTTTAGTGGAAAACATTTGAAATATTCATTGTAAAGAAAATGAATTGGATTTTTATATTACAAGTATGATATAATTTTTATAACAAGACTCTAAGATATTTGAGGGCAGAGGCTGTCTAATATTCTCATTTGTATTCTCTGCATCTCCTCACATGGGATTCTACACATGATAAACAAGACATTTTTATACATTGATCCTGAAATTTGGGATTCAAATAACTGCTTGGGATGAAACCCAGATACTTTATAAACTCATCACTCCCTGAGCATTAGACTTTGAGAGAGGAAATAGCTAGAGAAAGGCTAGGCAGACAGGTGCCTCCTCTGGCAGGCCTCTCAGGCTAAGCATTGGTAAACAGGCTCCCTGTAAGCCTCTCAAGCTAGAGCTTAGGTAATCACTGCAGGATAGAAAAGCAACCAATCAGCTCACCAATCGGCCCCTACCTCCTGCCAATTGGTCCTTCATACTGACCAATCAGAACAGCAACAGCTCACAGCTAGTGCTAGCCAATCGGCTTGGACTTAGGGCTACATAAGCACCAGGTTTCGACCCCAGAGACAGACAACCTCTCATGGGTCCTCACCCACTGCAGGATCTTTTCTGTCCTCTCAATAAATCTTTCTCACTTTCCAACTGTCTGTGTCCCTCATTCTTCCTGGACATGAGACAAGAACCTCGACCCTGAAGAGCTGCAACCTGAAGAGCTGCAGAAAATCGTCAGAGTCGAAAAGCCTTGCACCCCAGAGACTGACTTGCCAGCCGATTGAGCCAGCTGAACCAGGAGATCCGCCGGAAGAAAGTGAGATTCTGAAGCTGAGACACTCCAGGGACTAGGTTTGCCAGCCCACGGAACCAGCAACACTCTCAGGGTTTGGCTTGCCAGTCCATTAGAGCTGACACTTCCAGGGCTAGGTTTGCCAGCCCTTCCAGCCTACCCTCTCTGGGACTTGACTGACTGACGCATTGAGCTGACACTCTCCAAGCCCAGGCAGACCTGAAAATTTGCATCAACTTGAATAATATAATTTCCATAGTGAAAATGAGCATTTTAATCTACTATAACTATCAATTTGGAACTTATTTATGTATTTATGTATGCATTTATGTATGTATGTATGTGTTTTTGGAGTCAGGATCTCACTCAATGCAATGATGACATGATCATGGATCACTTTAGCCTCAATCTCCCGGACTCAGGCAATCCTTCCACCTCAGTCTCCCAAGTAGCTGGAACCACAGGTGTGCATCACCACACCCAGCTAATTTTTAAATTTTTTTTTGTAGAGACGAGGTCTGCTATGTTGCCAAGGTTAGTCTCAAACTCCTGGGCTCAAACTATCATCCCGTCTCGGCGTCCCAAACTGCTGGGATTATAGGTATGAGCCATCGGGCCCAGTCAGTTTGGAATCTATTGAAAGAGATTCCCCAGCATCCCAAATTCACTCTTGGGTGGTATCCTATACTCAACATATTTTACATTCTAGTTTATATAGTACAGAAATGCCACAGTTTTTTTTTTCTCCACAGCTGGTTCCTTATGCCACTGCTTCCCACATTTTACAGAGGAATAAGAATCTCACTTACCTGAGCCCAGGTTCATTTTCCTATTTCTAATTGTCACCACACGGACACTGCAGCCCTCCCATAACACATAGAAATCTTTCCATTGTACTCCGTGTCCTCAAGCTGCCCACATCTCCAAAATGTATACAGGGCAGGACGTTACATGCTGGGCAAGTCTAATGGGCTCTGTCTTCTACCCTGGGACTTCAGAGACTACCCATCATCCACCGCCACCACCTTGAGGATATACCATTGCTCCCTTCTTCATATTTGCTTTCTTTTCATATTTCTATACACTTTTTATCATCTTCATTCATTCATTTAACAAATATTCATGCAGTTTTTGTGCTAGGTTCTGTGGGAGAATACAAAAAAGAATGACTTACCCTCTCTGGTCTCTTACGCAAAGACTGTAATCTAAACTCCCCAGGCTTCTTCTAAGCATGCACAACTGGCACCTATGAAGCATCTACTGTGTGTGACAAGACCTGCAATAAGCATTTTATGTGTATCATTTGATTGATCTCTAAACACTGGTCCATGAGCCAGTAATATTCAAGATGTAGGTTTTTTTGTTTGTTTTTTGTGACTTTTTTTTCTGGCCTGCGACATACTAGAAATAAAAGTTGCAAAAGGTTAAATATATTCATTTTAAAAGCTTGTTCCAAAATTATGTCATTTCAGCCAGGCATGGTGGTGCACGCTTGTAATCCCAGCTCTTCAGAGGTTGAGGTGGAAGGATCCGTTGAGTCCAGGAGTTCAAAGTTGCAGTGGACTAGGATGGCACCACTGCACAGTAGCCTGGAGGGCAGAGTGAGACCCTTCCTCTAAAAAAAAAAGGTGGTTGTTGTTTTTTAATAGAGGCAGATTGGATCTGGGATGTTTCACTTTGTTTTTTTTGTTCTTAGTTGACAAAATAATAGGCAATTTTAAGTGGGTTCCCTGTATTAGGAAGAATCCTTTAATTGCAAGTAATAGAGAACCCAACAAACTGGCACACAGAACAGAACTCAGTGGTAAAGGGCCTTCAGTCATAGTTTGATCTTGAAGTTCATGATGTTCCTGGAGCTTTGGCTCCTTTTTGAGGTTATTTTCTTTACTTGATTGACCCTCTCCTTGTGACAGTCTCATTCCCAGACTGGGTTCTCATTGCAGTGAAAAAGCTGCAGTCAATCCAATCCTCAAATCAGTCTGACACACTGTTCAGAAAAGGTAGAAGGGCTATGTTCCCAGTAAAAGTCCCAAGGTTCACTTTGATTACACCAGCTGGGTCACTTGTCTGCACATGATCAAATCACTGCGGCCAGGGGAACACTGCAGGATAGCCTGTTCTTTTGCTGTAACTTCTAGGATAGAGACAGATACTCTTTCCAGTTGAAGGAGGACGGTAAATAACATCAACAGCAGCTAAGAGAAGTACCAGGTGCCAGGAGCCTTCAGGTACTTTACATAGTTTATCTGATTTCACCTTCATAGTCACCAGAAGAGGGAGATTTTGATAGGAGCCCATTTCACAGATGAGGCTTGTGGATGGAAGGTAACCTGCATAAAGTCACAGGATTAGTAAGATTGGAATTTCTGGAGCTCAGAAACCCATACTCCAAAATATAGCACTTTGACATGCTGAGCTGAAGAAGAAAGCCTCTCTGACCTTCCCCCACCCCTTTTCTGCGCCTCAGTCTCTCAATTCTCTGTCTCTCCCAAAGCACAGAATGAGGTTGTTCTCTCAAGTTCCCATATCTGCCTAAAGTCCAGACCTGCCAAAGAAGAAAGCAATTACCTCTGGTCCCTTCTCTGAGTTTTTATTAACTGAACTTGTATCACAGAAAAAAAAGACTGACGTTAACCCACCTGGACAGCATTTGGTCACAAACCATTGTCTGCTCTGCAAACCCAACAGATTTTGTCCCGGACCATTATTTGTTTTTCAAGACCATTGAATTCCCCTAAAAAGCATATACCACCTGCCTAAAATCACCCACACATTCCCGTTTTTCTATCTCCTAGCATATATAAGCATTTGCACCCCACTGGAATATGGGGTGATCCCTCTGATTTTCTTCCCAGCTAATCTATGTAATGTAAACTTGATGCTTCCTTCTTGACATTGTCTAATGTATGCTGTAATTAAAAGACTTTTTTTGAAAAGAGCAAAAATATTATAAACAGTACAGTCAACCAGTATGTACAAGTTACCAATTGAAACTTCACTCCCAAAATCTGAGGGGTGCTCTTGTATTTTGGTAAAGGACATCCAGCAACCCTCTATGTGAGGCAGTGTCATAACTTCATGTGTGTAAATGAGAGCAAAGATTGGCATTCCTTATTAAAATATGATGCATCTAAAGAGTGATGATCTCCTTGAAAGAACCATGCAATGCTAATGCCCTTTGAGAAATACAAGAGCCTACACAGCCTCTCACTTCAAGATTACATATGGGGTCTCTGATTTGGTCACCAGGCTCTATGAACACAGGAGTCCATCGAAAGAGGACTGGATTTTTTAAAAATGTGGTTTATATATACAATGGAATATTATGCAGCCATAAAGAAGGACAAAAATCATGAACTTCACAGTAACTTGGATGGACTTAGAGTCTATAATACTGAGTGATCTATCATAGAAACAAAGAACTGAGTATCACATGTTCTCACTCATAAGTGGACCTTGAACAATTATCGTAATACTATAAGAAAAGGATTGGTAGTCGCAGGAAACTGTCATGGGGGGGCAGAGGTGGGATTGACAGTAGTGGGAATCTGTGGGGGAGGAAGGGGTACACCTCATCAACAAGGGTACCTGCATAATGAACATTTGTATGCCTAACCCTGAATTGTACACCACATCATTAAAATAAAAAATTTAAAGATAAAAAATTTAAAAAACAGTCAATGGGACACAAATCAATCTATCTCTCTCTTTTTTTTTTTTTGGCGAGGAAAGGGGAACTGGGTTTCACTCTGCTGCCCAGGCTGAAATGCCGTGGCGCTGTCATAGCTCACTGCAGACTCAAACTCCCAAGTAGCCAGGATTACAGATATATACCACCATGCCCGGCTAATTTTTTTTTTTTTTTGTAGAGTCAGGAGCCTCACTATGTTGCCCAGGTTGGTCTCAAACTCTTGGCGTCAAGCAGTCCTCCTTCCTCAACCTCCCAAAGTGCTGGATTATAGGCATGATCCACTGTTCCTGGCCACAAATCTCTTTAGTTTAAATCAGTGTCCAGCTTTTCTAACAGTCTTGGTCTAGCTCTGACTTGTCAACTAATTATGATGTCACAGTCTCCCCCCTAAGCCCCTCACTCTTCCTAACCTGATATCTATATTCCCAGGGTTACCCTATGGACCATACAAGAGAGACTAGGACAGGCCACTGGTAAAGAAACCCCAACCCTGGTCACATTTGGTCCTGGGTTTTATTGTCTTGTGGAGCTTGAATGGTGAATTGATGCTCTGATGTTTGGGGGCAGGGGAAATTATGCATTCGGGAACTATAGTAATTATGCTAATTGAGGAGACCTCTTTGTTGTGAGATTTCCAGAGCAGGAAACAGCTTGTGTCAGAGATTTACAGTAGAAGTCCTAAAAATAGGACCCCCAGGTGTGCCCCAGGGGGTGATGACAGAGGTAGCTGGGAGGTTAATCTGGAAACAAAGAAAATGTGCTGGAACCATGTATTAACAAGCACCAACATAAGGTCTAAGACTGTGAACCTCATGAATAAGAGAGTGGAGGGGAGGGGGTGTGGAGGGAGGGAAGGAAAGAAAGCAAAAAGCTCTGCAAAGAAGCATCATCTCTGGAAACTCATGCGTGAAAAGAAAGGTCAAGCCAGAAACTAATTTTAAATGACAAGGAAAATAAAGGCGGCACAATTACTGATCAGAAATGAAGTCAATGAAAGTCAAAGCAGGCAGCGGTGGAGTGTGTGGGTAAAAGCTTGTGTGTTATGTCTCCTGGCAGGAGATGGACCTGCAAGGAGATCTGAGCAGATGCTGCCCCCAGAAGCAGCCAGGGCCCCCAAGGAATAAAAGGGAACTCTCCCTATTTCAGCAGCCCACCATGAGTGGCAGCCCCCATTGAGTGACCCACACGAGAAACCTAGGAAGGTGCTTAAACCTAGGAACACAGTCATCCAAAAAATTTCCTTATACTCTTCAGGCCAAGAGTAGAAAATGGTTTCCTATTTTATTTTTTCTCCATAGTGTATTCTTTTGCCACATAGGACATAGGTTCATGCAAAACAAGGAAGAAATGGGACTATTGGTTTACCTAAATTGATCTATAGTTTGAAAAGACATCTTCTCCTGACCCAGAAAATAAGGAATTATGTTTTTTTATTTCTAAAACCAACCCTTCTCTCTACGGGAACTTCTTCAGTCTTTAAACCTGTGAAGGTATTACCTGTTCCTCAAGGAAAAACAAACAAAAGCATTCTTTGTATGAACTTAATTGCTACCTCCAGCTTAATTATCTCTGGTTTTTTGCATTCTTTCATGGCCACAGATCTGCAATGAACTGGGCATACCCACTCCAGTCTCTTTCTCACCATCTCTTTCATCTTAACCCCAAGAATCATGACTACTACCCTCATTTCTGTATTGAAACTGTTTTAGGTATCTCTGATGCCTTTATCAAATGCAGTCAATGTCTTTCCCTGGATCCACATTATTCCTGACCATTCTGTAACAATCAGAAGTATTACCTTTTGTTCCTAGCCTTTAGAACTCACTTTTTTGCTGTCAGGGATTTGTCTGGGATGTTGCTCTCTAACCACTTAGCAACTCTCTAAGTCAGTGGTAGTGGTTCTTACCTGGTATCTGTGAGAATGCCCCAGGTGCTTGTTACAAGGCTGATTGCTGGCCCCACCCCCAGAGTTTTGATTTAATAGATCTGGGTAGATCGGCCCAGAATTTGCAAATCAAACAAGTTACCAAATGATGCCATTGTATCTGGTCAAGGGACCACTCTTCAAGAACCACGCTCAAACAGTTGACAGTTTAAGGAGTATATTAAAATTGCCTGGGGCTGGGTAATTTTAAAAACATGCCAACACCCCCGCTTCCCACCTCCCTCCCGCCCAGAACAATTAAGTAAGAATCTCTGGGATGGGGCCTGAACTGCTGAACTGTCCGTAATTCTACATAAAGTTACTGTTGAGAGTCTCTGCCTTTGCCTCTTTCCCTAGTTCTACTTGGTCATGTCAGTTTCTTTGGTGGCCAATGTCAGGCTTAATACCCCAGATCTTTGCCCCTCAAGCTTGGTATTCTCTTTCTCCAGGTAGGAAATTATGAGGCCTGACTGAACGTAGCAGCTTTGGCAAAAGCAAAATGGTCAGTTTTGAAAGATATTTAGATCTAGAAATAACTTACCTAGTGACTTTTTTAATATGAACACCAGAAGAGAAAAACATTTCACTTATTTAGTAGCAGTTATAGAAATACTGTTTGAACTTTTTCCAAATACTAGGAAGGCCACCATCAATATCCATCCAATAATCTTCACAAACGTTATGTCAAAAACCTGCGTCCACCAGATGGAAAATAGTTTACTCATCTACACAGGGATCAGAAGTCATAATCACCCTTGGTACCTTACCATAAAAAGGAATAGGCCTGTTTAGAAAGAGGATTTTTTGATGATTGTAGCTTTATAGTAAAGTTTGAAGTCTGATAATGTGACACCACCTACTTTGCTTTTTTTTTTTTTTTTGCTGAGGATTGTTCTGTCTATTCTTGGACGTTTGTGTTTCCATATGAATTCCTGTGTTGTCTTTTCTAGGTCTGAGAAGAATGTTGCTGGTAATTTAATGGATATTGCATTGAATTTGTAGATTGCCTTAGGTAAGATGGACATCTTCACAATGTTGATTCTTCCAATCCATGAGCGTGGGATATTTTTCCATTTGTTTGTGTCATCTTTGATTTCTTTGAGCAGTATTTTGTAGTTTTCATTGTAAAGGTCTTTCACATCTCTGGTTAGGAAGATGCCAAGGTATTTCATTTTTTTGGTGGCTATTGTGAATGGAATTGTGTTTTTTATTTGGGTTTCTGTTTGTTTATTATTGGTGTAGAGAAATGCGATTGTCTTTTGTACATTTATTTTGTATCCTGAGACTTTGTCAAAGGCCTTTATCAGTGTAAGGTGGTTTTTGACAGATTCTCTTGGGTTTTCAAGGTACACAATCATATCATCTGCATAGAGAGATAACTTGACTTCCTCTTTTCCTATCTGAATACCTCTGATTGCCTCCTCTTCTCTGATTGCTCTAGCCAGAACTTCCAATACTATGTTGAACAGGAGGGGAGAGAGTGGGCATCCTTGTCTTGTTCCAGTTTTCAGGGGAAATGGTTCCTATTTTTGTCCATTTAGGAGTATGCTAGCTGTGGGTTTCTCATAGATGGCTTTTACTATTTTGAGGTATGTTCCCCATATGCCTAGATGTTCAAGGGTTTTTATCAAGAAGGGGTGCTGGTATAGGAAAAGTCATATAGATAATGGAATAGAATTGAGATTCCAGAAGCAAAACCTCAATTTCTCAACCAACTCATCTTCGACAAGGCCTCCA
>NW_007244114.1:34630-37999 GCF_000164805.1 Carlito syrichta
AAAATGGGCAAAAGATATGAACAGACACTTCAGAAAAGAGGACATCCGAGCAGCCAACAAACATATGAAGAAATGTTCAACCTCACTATTTATCAGGGAGATGCAAATCAAAACCACACTGAGATACCACCTAACTCCAGTCAGAATGACAATTATCAACAACTCAAAAAATAACAACTGCTGGAGAGGGTGTGGCGAAAAGGGAACACTTCTACACTGTTGGTGGGAGTGTAAACTAGAGCAACCTCTGTGGAAAGCAGTGTGGCGATTCCTAAAAGCTCTAAATATCAACCTCCCAGATGATCCCGCAATCCCCCTACTGGGAATATACCCTGAAGAACTCAAATCACTCTATAAAAAAGATATCTGCACACGTATGTTTATCACAGCATTGTTCACAATAGCAAGAACCTGGAAACAACCATGCTGCCCATCAAAAGAGGACTGGATTCTAAAAATGCGGTACATATACACAATGGAATACTACGCAGCCATGAAAAAGAACAAAATCATGAATTTCGCAGCAACCTGGATGGAACTAGAGTCTATAATACTGAGTGACCTCTCACAGAAACAAAGATCCGAGTATCACATGTTCTCACTCATATAATGGACCTTGAACATCCAATGTAATAGTATAAGAAAATGACTGACGATACTGGGAAACTCTGGGGAGGGGGAATGGGATTAACAGTAGCAAATATCTGTCTGGGGATGGGAAAACACCCTCTTATCAACAGGGTGCCTGAATGAAACATAATTGTACACCTAACCCTTAACTGTACCCCACAAAACCATAATAAAAAATATTGATTAAAATTTTAAAAAGAGGATTTTTGTTTTGTTTTGTTTGTTTCACATTCTTGAAAATTTTACTTCAACCCTTTTCTCTTCTCTCCTGGTAATCCAACCATCAGTAAGAATATATTTGCTATTTGCATGCGATGTCTATTTGCTTTCCTTCCATGCATATTCACACACAAACAGCTTTTTACTTTCTTTTACTATTTTTTCTCTCTTTGCATCCTAAGTGGTCATTTGTTACAGAAATGCTAGATGGGTCAATATTAAAACATTTATCTATGAACTTCAAGGCAGCAACAAATTAAATATATGAGCACTATAAAGGCATTTGATAAATTTCAACAAACACAACTATTGCTGAAATAAACAGAATATACACAGAATACCCTAAGTATGATGAAGATTATTATAAAAGCTCAAAATCAAATATCATATTAAAATGTGAAATAGTAATCAATCCCAATAAAACCAGAAAGAAAATAGAGAAACCTTCAAGCATCATTAATATTCAACATTGTTTTGGAGATTCTAGCTAATGTAATAGTAAAAGAAAATGAAATGAGGACCAGGCACGGTGGCTCATGCCTATAATCCCAGCAATTTGGGAGGCTGAAGCAAGAGGATTGCCTGAGCCCATGGGTTCAGGACCAGCTTGGACATCTTGGTGAGACCTCATCTCCACAATAAATCAAAAAAATAACCAGGTGTGGTGCCATGTGCCTGTGGTTCCAGCTACTTGGAAGGCTGAGGCAGAAGGATCACCTGAGCCCAGCAGGTTGAGGTTGCGGTCATTGTGCCACTACACTCCAGCCTGGGTGACAGAGTGAGATGCTGACTCAAAAAAAAAAAGAAAGAAAAGAAAATGAAATGAAATGAGTAGTGTAAAATTGGAAACAAAGACAGAAAATTATCTTATAGATTATGAATCATATGCCTAAACAGTCAAGAGAATGTACTAACAGTTTTTTAGACTGTTAGAATTAAAGGGTAAATTTAGTTTTAAAAAAAAGTTTAATAAATACACAAAAATGCAAAAATCATCTTTGTAGTAGTAGAAGTTATTTAAAATAAAAAGAGGAAGTCAAGTTATCTATCTTTGCAGACGACATGATCGTGTACCTTGAAAACCCAAGAGAATCTGTCAAAAGTCTCCTTGCACTGATAAAGGTCTTTGGCAAAGTCTCAGAGTATAAAATAAACATGCAAAAGACACCAACAACATTTCTTTACACCAACAACAAACAAACAGAAACCCAAATCAAAAGCACAATCCCATTCACAGTAGCCACAAAAAAAATGAAATACCTTGGCATCTTCCTAACCAGGGACGTGAAAGACTTTTACAATGAAAACTACAAAATACTGCTCAAAGAAATCAAAGATGACACAAACAAGTGAAAAAATATCCCATGCTCATGGATTGGAAGAATCAACATTATGAAGATGTCCATCTTACCTAAGGCAATCTACAGATTTAATGCAATACCCATCAAATTACTAGGAACATTCTTCTCAGAGCTAGAAAAAACAATACAGGAATTCATATGGAAAGACAAATAACCAAGGATAGCCAGAACAATCCTCAACAACAACAACAAAAAAAACAAAGCAGGAGGTATCACATTACCAGACCTCAAAGTTTACTATAAAGCTACAATAATCAAAACAGCTTGGTATTGGTACCAGAACAGGCATATAGACCAATGGAATAGAATTGAGATTCCAGAAGCAAAACCTCAATTTCTCAACCAACTCATCTTCGACAAAGCCTCCACCACCTACCACTGGGGAGAGGAGAACCTATTCAGTAAAAGCTGGGAAAATTGGCTGACCACATGCAGAAGACTCAAACAAGATCCCTATCTATTCCCATACACAAAAATTAACTCTAAATGGATCAGAGACCTAAATGTAAAACCTTAGAAAATGCAGGACACACCCTTATGGAAATTGGAACTGGTATCCAATTCCTGAACAAAACCCAAAATGTACAGGCTGTAAGAGATAAGATAGACAAGTGGGACCTCATAAAACTGACAAGCTTCTGCAAAGCCAAAGAAACCATCAAGAGAGCAGGAAGACAGCCCACAAAGTGGGAAAAAGTATTCGCCAACTCCAAGTCTGACAAAGGCCTAACATCTTGGATCTACAAGGAAACCAAACATGCTGAAAAGAAGAAAACAAACAATCCCATTACAAAGTGGGCAAAAGATATGAACAGACACTTCACAAAAGAAGACATACAAGCAGCCAACAGACACATGAAGAAATGTTCAACCTCACTAATCATCAAGGAGATGCAAATTAAAACTACACTGAGCTACCACCTAATTCCAGTCAGAATGGCCATTATCAATAACTCAAATAATAACAGATGCTGGAGAGGATGAGGTGAAAAGGGAACACTTATACACTGTAGGTGGGAGTGTAAACTAGTGCAACCTCTGTGGAAAGCAGTGCAGCGATTCCTAAAAGCTCTAAATATTGACCTCCCATATGACCCCGCAATCTCCCTACTGGGAATATACCCTGAAGAACTCAAATCACTCTACAAAAAAGATACCT
>NW_007244114.1:38019-49264 GCF_000164805.1 Carlito syrichta
GCTGTCCATCAAAAGAGGACTGGATTAAAAAAATGTGGTACATATGCACAATGGAATACTACACAGCCATAAAAAAGGACAAAATCCTGAATTTTGCAGCAACCTGGATGGAACTAGAGTCTATAATACTGAATAATCTTTCACAGCAACAAAGATCTGAGTATCACATGTTCTCATTCATAGGTGGACCTTGAACATCTATTGTAATACTATAAGAAAAGAATCAACAGTGGTGGGAATCTATGGGGGGGACAGGGAAGGCAAGGGTGATGGGATTAATGGTAGTCAATATCTGTCTGGGGATGGGGGGGACACCCCTTATCAACAAGGGTGCCTGAACGATGCATATTTGTATACCTAACCCTTAATTGTACCCCACAATTTTAAAATAAAAAATATGTTTAATAAAAAAAGAATAAAAAGAGAGTTTTTAAATTATCATTAATGATCAGTCATTAATGCCAACTTAACAAAATATGTTCTGTGTGAAAAATACAGTTTAAAAAATGAAATTAGATCTAAATAAATGGATGAAAAAACATAATGTCACAAAAATATTAAACCTTCTCTATATAAATTAACTTTTCATAAAAATCATTAAAAAATTTAAAAATAAAAACAGCTAGTATGATTTTAAATTTTGTGTTGAAAAATCAGTGTGTAAGTTTTGCTAAGACAATGAAGAAAAAAGAGTAAGAGAGAGAGATTATATATGAACTGGTACAATCAGAATAGTATAGTACTGGCCAAAGAATGATCAAAGAAATCAACAGAGTCCAGAAATATATCCCAGTATATTTAGGAACTTAATATATGATAAAGATGGTAGTTAAATTCAGTCATGAAAGAATGGTTTATTTTATAAGTGAATGAAACAACTGCCATTCATCTGGAATAAAACAACATTCGTCCCTTACTTCAGACCCTATACAAAAATAAACTTCAGATGTATTAAGGATCTAATGCAAAAAATAAAGCAATAAAGATTTTTGGGAGAAAATTTAGAAGAATATTTATATAGCCATTGGGTAAAGAAGTTCTTACTCAGCAAGAAGAGAACCCAAAGTCAGGAGAAAAAAAAAAACCTAAATAAATGTTATTTCAAAAATCAAAGATGTCTAACTAGCAAAAGGCTTCATAAAATTCAGGGGTCTGTGATAGATTGGAAAAATTATTTGCCAGTATATCTGAAACCCAAAGAGTTAATATACCTGCTGTACAAAGAAAGACCATTTACTTATTTATTTATTTTAAGAAAGTATAAAGAAGTTAAGTTTATTATTCACCTTTCAGATTGGAAAGGAGGTTGACACTTAGAGGTAAGCACAGAGGTTAGATTAGAAAATATAGTTTATTTAGAAAGTAAATTAGAGAGAGAGAGAAAGAGGAGATTCACCTTCCCAAGGTAGGGGAGGGGGCCAAAGCCAGGAAGCATGGCGACAGCCATAGCTCAAAGAGCACATGGCCACAACAGAGTCTAGGAAGGTGATGGCCCAGAAAGATGATTTAAGTGTTTCAAAATCAAATAGCAATAGACAAATGGGCATGGCACAATAAATAGGAAATTTGTTTCAGGAAAAGTGCAAAGGTCCAGTAAATATGCGAAAAGATGCTCAGTCTAGCAAGTGAACGGCAAATATAAATTAAAACAAATAATATGTTTTCCTTCACCCTTGGATTAGAAAACATGTGAAGGCTAATGAGAACAATGATGATGATGACATACTATGTTTACAAGGTGCCAGTCCCTGATCTAAGCATTTTATGTATACTAGCTCACTTAATTCTATCAACAACCCATAAGGTAGGTACTATTATTATCCCTATTTTGTAGATGAGTAAACTAAATACACACATCTGAAATAAAATTTTCAGAAAAAATGCTTATTCTTACCACAGGCAAAGTTCTCTTACACTTCGTTATTTTCTATGTTGCTTCATTTTAATATTGCTGGTCAGCAATTCAACATTATGATACACAAATGGTAAACCCATAGTTTGAAAAACATTGACCTATAGAGATGTTCACAAATTATTAGATTAAGATAACAAATTTCTGAGAAAAGTATATACTTAGATCTTATTAATGGAAGAAAAAAGAAAAGATAGGAGGAAGAAGTGAAGAAGCAGAGAGGGATGCATCCTATATGTGAGTCCATAGTTTCTAGAGATATATGTGTGTGTTTATGAGTGCAGAAAAGGCCTGGAAGGAGTCGCCTCTATCAATATTGGTTACCTGGGAGTTGAGGGCGGTGGGGGGGTGGTGAGAGAACTTTCCCTTGTATATCTGTTTCGTTTATCATGCTGCAAAGAGAATACTTTGCTTTTGAAGTGTTTAAGAACAATTCAACAAACTAGAACAAGAGAATTTGTGATCTGTAAACTTCTGTGCTCTGGGATAAGACCACAGGTTTCCTAACTTTATTGCATCTCATACTTAAATGGCCCTCATTCTGCACTTGACTCCTATTTATTAAAAAAATAAATCTTTCCATTCCATCTACAAAAGCTACGGGGAAAGGGATAAACCTGATTACGGTGTCTTCTTATCAAAGGAGACCAGTAAATGATTGTTCTCACCTACAGTAATAATGCAACTGATTGAAGGAATAAAAACTCCGTAAGAAAATATCCAAGAAGAGTCACAAAGATATTTATAGGAGAGAGGTATAATTTCATTAGAAAGAAATTTCATTCATTCATTCAACATGTACCTGATTTGATTTATTTTACCAGTTTGAACAACTCCCAAACTGCCACCTCTCCTTATATTTTGCAACTAACTGCTAGAGGTTTCCCCTGTAAACCAAAAGGTTTAGCATCCCTTTTAGGCCTTCCTTCAACTGAATTGTCCAAGATTCTCAGGACCTTATTTAGTTCAAACTTCAGATAGGGCCAGTTCTGTATTCCAAAGGCTAAGAGGAAAAAATAACTAGAATTTTCAGTCAACCTTTGTGGTTGTTGTTACCGCTGTTTGCCAGCTCCATCTTCTGGGCACATGCTAGGATTGCATTACCTGCCCACTGTGGGATTAGATGCAGCTATAGGACTCACTTTATCCAATGAAATGAGAGCAGAATTGAGGTATCATTTAAGATCCAGTGCATAAATTGGTTGCATCCTTTTCTACCTCAGCAATGATAGAAGCAGGGATCTAGAAACAATATTTATCAGCCTGCATTCCCAATATCAGTGATAAACATACAGAATAACTTTGTGTTGCATTAAGCCACAAAAACTTGAGTATTGCTTGTTACTATGGCACAACCTAGCCTATCCTGACTAATACACTACATAACCACTTAGGTCTTAGTTACAATCTCCTGAAGTGCATTACTGTTTAGACTGGTACCTTGAAATTGAAAGAATGTTTATCCACTGCTGGGGTGATGTCCTTGCTCTCTGGAAACCTGGCAGAATCTGAGTGGTACACATGATGGGTTTCAGTGGGGTAATACTTTTAGCTACATTCAAATTCTTAAACATTGTTCTCTGACGTACAACACTCTTACCTGGATGACTGAGTATAGAATAACGTCTAGCATCAGCTACACAGGAATTCTCAGTAACCCTGATACCAGTGGCAGTACCCAAGTTACCAGGCCAACTATGCCCCTCATGGTGAGTTTCTCTTTGAGATCTCTAGGATCCTGACCTAAGAATCTTGGTCAGTACCACTTTGGACTACTTCATTATGTTTAACTTATTTCAAATATTTAGATAAATATTTTATTTTTGATCTCTTACCCCCAGAAAACCCCAAGTTCTATAATTGGTGAATCTCCTCCAAGGCATTCATACTAGAGCCTCAAGGATGAACAGCCCTCATCAATCTGAGAACTGACTTCGTGATCTCTTCCCAACTCTGCCTTACCAACTCTACTCATGTTACATTGGTTTCAAACATGGTCAGGGTATTTACACTATAGGAATTGGCAATTGCTACAAATCAGAGTTTTTCTTCTCCCCTTCCTTTGGAAAGTCAGTTGTCAAACATTTACCAGCACACCATTGGTTACATCCACCCTCCTCTTTTATAGTTGCCTACTGTCTTACAATTTTATTAATTGAGATAGATCACTAAAATAATTCTTCCTGTAATAAGAAAAATTATTCCATCTTTTTTTGCTATTTGCTCCTATGACTCAGTCACTAGTTTACTGTTTTAAATTTCATCTCATTTGATACCCTATTATTTAAAACTTTTATTAAATACTTATTATCAATCAGGCCTATTGGCTCATGCCTATAATCTCAGCACTTTGGGAGGCCAAGGCAGAAGGATTGCTTGAGCCCAGGAGTTCGAGACCAGCCTAGGCAACACAGTGAGTCCTTGTCTCTACACAAAATTTTTTTTTTAATTAGCTGGTCATGGTGATGCATGCCTGTAGTTCCAGCTACTTGGGATGTTGAGCCAGAAGGATCACCTGAGCCCAGAAGGTGGAGGCTGTGGTAAGTACTAATCATGCCATTGCACTCCAGCCAGAGTGAGATCCCAACAGAGTGAGACCCCAACTCAAAAAAACAAAAAGGAAAGAAAACCTATTATGTGCCAAGTACTAAGAGTACAGTGATGAACAAAACAGAAATTCTCTCTGCTCCATTAGAAGTTCATTTTACAAGTCTGGAAGATCAAGGGCACCTACCACTGACATAAGATTTTTTTTATACCATGTCCCTTACTTATCACTTTTGTTTACTTTAGTTTCCTTAGAGTTAATGGATCAATTCACATGATTATTTTGAATATGGTAGTTGCAGTGGCCATCTGTTACTGTCTTTTGTGGTTTATAACACTTTCTTTTGATCACTACTCTGTTCCACACATGTAATTCTAGTAGAACTATTAATCAGGTTCTACCCTGCCCCAGTGGTAGACATATAGCTAAGGATACATAGCAAATCCCACTCCTTAAGACACAGAGAGACTGGGCTCGGTGGTTCAGCCCGTGATCCCAGCACTTTGGGAGTTCGAGACAAGTGGATTGCCTGAGCCTGTGGGTTCGAGACCCACCTAGGCAACTTGGCAAGACCTCATCTCTACAATAAATCAAAAACTAGCCAGGCGTGGTAGTGTGCATTTATAGTTCCGACTACTTGGAAGGCTGAGGCGGAAGCATGACTGGAGCCCAGCAGGTCAAGGTTGCAGTGGCCAGGAACGTGCCACTGCACTCCAGTCTGGGAGACAGAGTGAGACTTCAACCCAAAAAAAAGAAAAGAAAAGACATAGAGACTGTTCTAGAATGGGCATATAGCCCAACTATAGTCAATAAGAAACTTTTTGCAGAGATTTATATGGATTCTGAAAGGTTATTGATCCTTTTGAGAGCATGAAATATAAGAACCTTATAACCCAAAGAAGCCAGTGCAGACGAATGCAGATCCAAAAAATGAAGAGACACAGAGAGAATGGATGATAGGATTTATTTAATCCCCAAATCCATCCATGCCTGAAACCAAACTCACTCATGCGGTTTTCAGTTACATGAGTCAATCAGTTCCTTTTGGCTCAGACTAGTTTGAATTGAGTTTCTATCTGGTACAACAATAAAGTTCTCATTAATACAACAACGTAAGGGAGAACTTAGGAAACGGATTTCTATCATGGTGAGCTTCAAAGAAAGGTAGCAAAATAGAAACCTGATGGCAGGTGTGGAATATCCAGGAGACAAACTTACAGAGGCCTATAGAAGCAGAGAAGTGCAGAGAGGGTCCATGTAGGAGCTCCATTTCTTATGTAATCCCTCTCTTTAGCTTGCAATAACAATGAACAGGCATCCAAAATTTGTTTGTGAAAGAGAGAGAAGATAGCTGTGGAGTACACACTCATCCCAGGATGAAGAAAAGTAGGAGAAATATAGGATTATTCTCCAAAGGCAGGGCTGCTAGCTAATTTTCATAAGCAAATCTTTTTTTGTCTTTCCGTCCTTTACTTGGTGATCTGCAATGGAAGCAATGGGGGCAAATCAACTTCCCTTGTAGTGTTAAGATTGTCAGTCTTACCTTTCATGTCTCTGTAGTCTCTGCTTCCCTTCTCACTCTTTTCAGGCTTGATTTTGGTTATCTTCTCAAGTGTGAGGAAACTTGCCACGCAAGTATGTATCTGAGTTGCTTGCCAATGGTTTTGAGGCTTAAAAATTTTTTATTTTCTTTATTCATTTCTAGTTTTTCAGTGGACAACTCATACCTAGTTATTTAGCCTGGGTAAGAACACAGATTATAGTAAAGGGATTTGGTGAACATTGGTGGAGTTAAGAAATAGTGGGGTTGGAATCTAACTGGAGGATATTCAAGGAGTGACAAGCAGTTGAGAATAATGGGGATATCAGTGATATTTGGGTATAAAGGAAAGAAATCAATAGACAGATAAATACTTTAAAATTTCATTGTACTCTTTTGGAAAAGGCTCAACTTCCTCTTATTTGAACAAAGAAGGGAACTAGGGATCAAATCACTGGACTCTAGGTCATCACTACCTCCATTCTGGAGTAGCCAGTCTGAGATGATATTCTTGATATGTCCAAAAGACATCCAGACATCTGTCAAGGCAAGGGGTAGGGTTGATTAGCTTTATAGAGTGTCTATTAGTGTCTATTCTCTCATGATTTATCTGCAAAAACATGGGTAAAATTAGGATGTTTTCCTTATCATTTGGGGTGGTCTTTTGAAATTAAGACTGGCAAAAAAAAAGTAAAACCACAAATTATACCCTATGAATAGTATACTATGGCGGGATTCCAGATCTTTTGAGATTCATTAAAACAATCTTACTTCCAAGGAAAATTGCCCATATATGCTAGAAGTGCATGTGCTTCCATGATGTCTATAACTAGGGGCACGAGACAGGCTGCAGTGATAGAAATCCTCCTTAGGGAAAAACAGCTCTAGAACAGGCCCAACTATTTGGATCATGTGTGCACATAAAGTATGAAAATATCAAAGCTTATACATCGTTCTATGAAACTATGTAAGAAAAAAATCCGTATAAATCAAATGAATCATTTGCTTATCCATTTATTCAATAGACTCTCCCAGGCACAGTGCAAAGCATTGGAGATATATATGCTTAATTTAAAAATATATATTAAAAGGCAGTCTCTATCTTTCAGGTGCTAATGAGAGAGATAATAGCATAATAACATAAAGTAAATGTATTCCATTAACAAAGGTATGTATGCCATGCAGTGAAGGTGTGGTGAAGGGAAGGAGAAACTGAATATCTGGGTGCACAGAGCTGATGAGAAACAGGGATAAATGCCAGTTACTTGAACTTAGTGTGTTGGAACAAGGACTGATCTTGGACACAGGAGACCTTGAAGTATTAGGTCCCATCTGTTAGTGACTAATTGCATAATGTTACAGAAACTAGCCTCAGTTTCCTCACTGGAACATTGAGGTATGACTTTCGTGTGTGTGTGTGTGTGTGTGTGTGTGTGTGTGTGTCTGTGTGTTTGTGTGTGTGTGTGTGTCTGTGTGTTTGTGTGTGTGTGTGTGTGTGTGTGTGTGTGTGTGTGAATTTTGACTAGCAATGCATCTGCTATGCAGAAAATATTTGCACCCAGAACAGTATTCAAAGACTACTGAGAGAAAGAAATATACATATCTTTTTTTTTTTTTTTGAGTTGGAGTCTCACTCTGTCGCCCAGTCTGGAGTGCAGTGGCCGCTCCCGGCCATCGCAGCCTCGACCTGCTGAGCTCAGGAGATCCTTCCGCCTCAGCCTTCCAAGTAGCCGGAATTATAGGCATGTGCTACCACACCCGGCTGATTTTTTTATTTATTGTAGAGATGAGGTCTTGCTGCCCAGGCGGGTCTCGACCCACGGGCTCAGGCAATCCACTCACCTCAGCCTCCAAAAGGCGCGGGATTACAGGCTAAGCCACCGAGCCCGGCTATATGCATATCTTTTTGTCCATGTTTCCAAATACAGTGCAATTTCCCTGCCTTGTCTCATTAAGCTGATTTTAAACAGACTGTGATTTAGGGGAAGGAAAAAATGAAAACAAGTTTCAAACCATTTATCTTGGTTAAAAGACAATCTTTATATCCAAACAAGACTGCCTTATTTAAACCTGAAGGAGGAAAAGTTTTTATGCTAAGTAATGATCAGTATTTTTAATAATTCTTTATAAAATCTGAATTAAGATGTCTTAGAAACACACAAGGAGATTTAGAAATGAACCTCTTTTCTGTTTTTAATCAAAATCAAAATCAACCAATCAAGAAATAAAACACTCACGACCCTACAAGCTCTTCTAGCTATTGCCTTATTTCCTTCCCTCTATATTTGAGAAGCATGCTGTCTCCATTTTTCTCACCTCCTTTTTGTACTTCAGCCTTCCTGTGGTCAGATTATATCTCTGCCACACTTCTAAAACTATGTCTTCCCAGGTCAACAGTCCTCTTATTGTCAAATCCAGTGGAGACTCTTTGTCCTCATTCTATAAGAATAAGTTCTCTATTCTGATATTGTTCTCTTTTTCCTGGGCTTCTAGGATACTAATCCCTTCAGGTCTTCCTCCCTTAAAAACATTACCAGCCGGGTTCGGTGGCTCAGCCTATAATCCCGCGCCTTGGGAGGCTGAAGTGAGTGGATTGCCTGAGCCTGCGGGTTCGAGACCCACCTGTTCAACTTGGTGAGACCTCATCTCTACAATAAATCAAAAATTAGCCAGGCATGGTAGCGCGTGTCTGTAGTTCCAGCTACTTGGAAGGCTGAGGCGGAAGGATGGCCGGAGCCCAGCAGGTCGAGGCTGCGGTGGCCGGGAGCAGCCCTGAGTGACAGAGTGAGACTCTATCTCAAAAAAAAAAAAAACATTGCCTAACTGTTTATCATGTGTTAAGAACTCTGCTAAGAGTTTTACATATATCCTTAGTTAAACATTACAACATAACCCGTGAAGGATGTGTACAACTGTCCTTTTACAGAGGAGAAAACAGCGTTGGAGAACTTTGTCCAAGCTGAGACATGGCTATGCTGATTCTCAAGAAGACATTATTTGCCACTGTAATCATGAGGATAAGATCCAGTCCTGATTTGTCTCATCAGCTGATTGTTTTCTTTATTCTCAATTTTTTCGTTTTAAACGAAAAGTTTTATTTTACACATTTTAAGCACAGCATAAATGCTTCTTTTGTATCAGGTACCAGGTAAGTTTCCCATATAATTTCCTCAGCAAAATGAGCATATGAGTTATATTATTATTATCCCTATTTTACAGTTAGAAAATAATAGGTGAAAGGTTGCCCCAAATCACAGAGCTTGCTCCTTTTCTGCCTTTATATCCCCTTCCCTCTTATCCCTGAGCTCTGCTAGGAAGACCTTAACCATGCACATGGCTTCAACCCCATGCTGTTCACCCCGAGACTGCGCTTTAGCATCTTCTAAGTCCAAAACCATTCATCTAGTATGAGTCTTCATTTCATATTTCAAGCTTATCTCAACAAAAAAGGAAGAAAATACCACAGACGTAGTCACCTTTCCTCCAAAATGAAAATATCTTCCCCATCTACTTCTTTTCCAAATAAACAGCACCACCATTTTCACTATCAAGTCACAAATGGGACTAATTCTTAATTACTCCATCTCACTTCCTTCACCCTTCTCATCAAGGTGGCCCCAAGTCCTGTAAGCTCCATCTCACCATGAATTGAGTCTTCCTGACTCACACTGCCCCGTTGTTCATGAACACTTTCATCTTTTCTTGTCAGAATTCCTTAAATTACCTCCTGAATGGTCTCCCCATCTCCGCCATTACATGCCTCCTACAGTTGCATCCACAGTGCTGCAAAACCATCCTTCTAAACCTGAACTGTCACCCTGCTGCTTAAACTCTGAAGTGACATGGCCTATTGCTTTCCCAATCTCCATCTCATCCATTCCCCACTGGCTGGTAACTATGGGTTTGCGTAAGTTTGACTTCTCCTCTCCTTCATAATGGGCAATATTTCTAGACCTGAGCCTATTGACATGTGGGATTCCCTATCCACGATTTAGGGTTAGCATGGAATCCCATTGGTCTAATCAGGGTGACTGTGTGATCTCAGGATATCTGTTAGGTCATTAAGGAAAAATCTCAGACCTTCTCTTATCTCTGGACATAAGGGAAAAGTAAGTGTTAGCGACCATCTTGTAACAATAAGCAAGTCAACCTTAGGTTAAAGCTGACAATTCAGAAAAGCCTAATGTTCCAGGCAATTAAAATCAAAGTCATTTAAGAAAATGGATGTATGTGTCAGGCTTTCTGGAATGTCTTTCAATTCCAAGTCCTTCCTCTGTGCTTACAAATAACATTGTTAAACACTCTATGAAGAAAGTAATTGTATTTTTCTGATGTTACATTAGGTTGTTCCATGTGAAATTACAGTTTTTGTGGGTCAAAAATGGTGGAATATTGGTATTCCATATGGTTCAACCTGGTTAGTGTTCATTCCATCTTTCTATTTATCTTTTAAGTTCCTCAAAAGCAAGGAACACTTTCATGATACTGGAGCCCAGCAGTGTGTTTTTCTAGTAGTTCAATAAATGTCAAACTGAATCAAATGAATGAATTTAATATAATACTCTGCTTCTAAGATAAGGCTCTACATTCTCCTTACTTTTTGAGGTTTCCTTCTCAGTGTTCTTCCTTGGTTTATTTTTGTCTTACTTGTCTTAACTTGCAATGTCTAAGTTATGAATTCCCAAAGTCCTTCTTTCCTTTTTATTTAAGACACTCTTATGGTCTCATAGACTCTCATAGATTTGTCTACCCGCTCCCAGCACACGTGTGCACACACACACACATGCGTGTGCTACTTACACTTGTATCTCTAGTTCTAACTTCTTTCCCAAACTCTGCACTCTAGCCTAGGTAACAGAGTGAGATCTACTCCCCCAAATGTGTTTTGTCCAACTCATTTCAGGTTTTATATATGTCATCTTTCCTAATTATTCTGATTTTTCCCTCTTCCCCTCTCACTCTCTGGACTTCACAAATACGCCCACAAATGCTCCTCTAGCATACAGAAACTGGCTCCACCTCCATGAACAACGCAAGCTGCCAAAGCCACAGTGACCTTCTGGTCATCCCACATTCATTCCTTCAGCGTCCATGTGTCAAGTAAAGTGACCCTTTCATCATTTAAATTGCCTCAGGTCAGGCAGGGCCAGCACAGGCTTTCAGAATTTGACCTCAGAGTATTCCCTTTTTCACCATGTTCAAGGATAGAGTTTCCTGAAATTAGCTGCCTTTTGCAGCCTGCATT
>NW_007244114.1:49746-75195 GCF_000164805.1 Carlito syrichta
GGGCTCAGGCAGTCCACTCACCTCAGCCTCCCAAAGGCACGGGGATTACAGGCTGAGCCAACGAGCCTGGCTGGGATCTTTATAATGAAGACACTAACCTTATCTATAAGCGCTCACCCTCATAAACTAATCACTTCCCAAAGCACCCCACACACACACAATACCATCACACTGGGAGTGAGGATTTCAACCCATGAAATTCAAGGAGAGACATACAAACATACAGTTTATAATAGATGGCTAGCAACCACTAGATAAAAATCCATCCAGAATGTATCCATTACAAAGGAGTTACTAATTCCTTCTTCATTTTTTGCATAAAAATCATACAAACCATTGGGGAGGAAGCTTCTTTATCTTGCATTTCAGACTAAAATTGCATTATTAATCTTTGACATAAAATTGCCTAAAACTACATAAATTTACCTGTTAGAAATAACTTTTAAAATATGTTTTGTCTGACCAGGCACAATGGCTCATACCTGTAACCCAGCAACTTGGAAGACAAGAGGGAGGATTGTTTGAGCCCGGGAGTTTGAGACCAGCTTGGGCAATATAGCGAGACCTTGTCTCTATAAAAAAATCAAAAAATTAGCCAGGCATGGTGGCATGCACCTGTTGTCCCAGCTACTTGGGAGACTGAGGCAGAAGAATCTCCTGAACCCAGAAGGTCAAGGCTGCAGTGATTTATGATCGTGCCACAGCACTCTAGCCTAGGTAACAGAGTGAGATCTACTCCCCCAAATGTGTTTTGTCCAACTCATTTCAGGTTTTATATATGTCATCTTTCCTAATTATTCTGATTTTTCCCTCTTCCCCTCTCACTCTCTGGACTTCACAAATACGCCCACAAATGCTCCTCTAGCATACAGAAACTGGCTCCACCTCCATGAACAACGCAAGCTGCCAAAGCCACAGTGACCTCTGGTCATCCACATTCATCCTTCAGCGTCCATGTGTCAAGTAAGTGACCCTTCATCATTAAATGCCTCAGGTCAGGCAGGCCAGCACAGGCTTCAGAAGTTGACCTCAGAGTAATCCCTTTTCACCATGTCAAGGAAGAGTTCCTGAAGTTCAGCTGCCTTTTGCAGCCTGCATTGCCCGATTGAACGTATTTTCATGAAAGCAGCACATCTCACCAAACAAGAATTCGCAATCACATTTACCTCTGCCCTTTGAAAATGACTAGATTGATTTTCTTCTTTCTAAATCCTTTTGGCCATTTCAGAATGCAATACGGGGTGTCCCGGGGGTGCAATTCATGGCCCATTCAGTGTGGCCAAGAGCCACATAGTTCGCATTTACACAACAGCTTTCAGGGGTGCCACAGAGCATGAAAAGGAAGGGCTGAGTCAGATCAGAAGCCAGGAAGAGAAGTCTACCTACTAGAGATGCTCTTAATGAGACACCATAGGAGACTCTAAAAATTGGTGTCTAGAAAAGAGATCAGGTGGTAGAACTAGAACCGTTATTATAAAACAAAAGTTCTAAAACTCTTAAAGAAAACACTGCCAGACGTTAACAGGGAGTTTCCACATTCTGCAATTAAAAACCCTGTGGCATGGGTAAAATCTTTATCATTCAGCTTTTGGAAGGAGATATGGAAAATGGCTGCCCAGCCTAGCCCTCTGATTCCACCAAAGCAAAGAGACAGGCTTGTGTTTCCTCTGGTGAGCCAAAGGGAAGCTGAGCACTGAGTATGATCAGATTTCAGTCATCCAAAGCAGAGTTAGGAAGATTTTTTAAAAGAAAATTTGCCGGGCTCGGTGGCTCAGCCTGTAATCCCGCGCCTTTGGGAGGCTGAGGTGAGTGGATTGCCTGAGCCTGCGGGTTCGAGACCCACCTGGGCAGCGAGACCTCATCTCTACAATAAATCAAAAAATCAGCTGGGCGTGGTAGCGCATGCCTGTAATTCCGGCTACTCGGAAGGCTGAGGCGGAAGGATCGCCGGAGTCCAGCAGGTCGAGGCTGTGGTGGCCGGGAGCGGCCACTGCACTCCAGAGTCTGGGCGACAGAATGAGACTCCAACTCAAAAGAAAAAAAAAAAAAAAAAAGAAAATTTGAACAAAAACATATCACCAAGTCCATGACTAAATCTAGGTCATTTATTCAATAGGTGTGTCCTATTTACTTCTATTTTAAACAATTCTTAAAAAGATTTATAATCTGGTTTTCCAACTCACCACAGATTAAAAGAGGCAAATAGGAAAATGAGGCAGAGATGCTGCTAGAAGCAGGGAAACTGATTTTTTAAAATAACACATGTAATAAAAGTGACAGGTATGTGTCAGAGAAAGGTTTTCCAAATCAAACAAGAACCTCCCAAGAAAAACAGTAAAGGTTTATTTAGTGAAGAGGCAAAATAGTCTAATCTCTTCACCCACTTGTAAAGGCACCGAATAATAGATATTCATAATTAAGGCTTTAGGCAATAACAGTAAAGGCCCTTATACATTCCGTATTCTCATCTGATGAAGTGAAGGGAGTATGTTTTAGACAACTTCCCATAGAAAATGGTCATGTGGAGAGTATTAACTGCAAAGAGGCATAAAGGAACCCTGGGGTGATGGAGATGATCTTTATTTTGATTGGGATGGTGGATACATAGATGCATACATTTGTCAATTCACCAAACTCTACACTAATGGAGTTGCATCTTATTGTATGTAAATTATACTTGAATAAAATTGATTTAAAAAGTTAAGATAAGGTTCAAGTTAAAATTTGGCACTTACAAGGCAAGAGTTTGCTAGCTGAGACTCCACTAATATACACAGTGTCCTAGTTCTCTGGTGATACAGGCCACTTGCATTAATTCAAGGTGAATACATTGTGCCAGCAACTGTGATGAATCCCGAGAATACATATATTTTGGAAATATAGTCTCTGTCTTGGAAAGATCCATAGTGTGATGAGCTTAGCAGTTAAAGAATACACCACTTTTCTTAAAAATTCCACGCACATTAGAATAGGATATTAGAGGAATTGGGGATCACAGAAAAACTCTGACATAGGTCCTGCTTGTTTCTCACCTCTTTTCTCAGATTTTGCTGACCTACACAATTTCCTGCATTTGGGATAAACTCTCTTTTTCTAGTGTCATTTTAAATGAGAATCATTACCATATTCCCACCAAGCAAAACCTAAGAAAGTTGTTGCCAGAGTGAGATTTCCTCTAGATTTGTGAGCAATAAACGGGACTCTTCACAAGCTGTAGAATCAGGTAGTTTTGAAACCATCTACCAGGTATGAAAGGAGACATGGCACTGAACAGGTAGACTGTAAATCCCCTGACCCAGCCAGGAGGAAGCATTTCCACACTAAATTGTCTCTGCCTCATTTTCCTATTTGCCTCTTTTAACTATCCAGAGTTACAACCCCAAAAGTAGGAACAGATTAGAAGGCTGAAAAAAGGCAGCATTTTGGCAAGAACCAGGCTCAGGCTCACAGCAAAGTTTTATACGTATTTGTTGAATGAATAAAGAAAATAGCATGCTTTCACTGTTATAACTGCTTTATAGTAAAGTTGTGAGGCTAAGACTTCGGCACAAAGGTAAAGGCGAAGTCATTCAATCTCTAACTTTAGCTGAGTATTACTACCCATGTGCTTCCTCTCTGTCTGATCCCTCCCCCTTAGCCTCATCTTGATTTCGAGAGGTTACAGACTTACTAAAAGGGCACCTGTAAGTTTCTGTTTGTCTTGGGAACTGTAGCCCTGAATGTAACCCCTGCTCCAGTGCTACCATTATCCATTAAGTATGGACAGTGTGTCAGTCATCATCCTGAAAGGAAACAGAATCAAACTCCCATCATAATTATCTTAATGAAGAGACACTGCACGGAGTTGTGGGCACATTTAAGGTAATTTGTAAAGGATGATGAGGCACCCAAAGACCAGTAACAGCGGGAAGCCATTACAACTCTCTGACCTAGGGTCACCATATTTAAATAAAAACACAGGACACCCAGTTAAATTTGACTTTTAGGTAAACAAAAAAAAATTTTGTAAGTACAAGTATGTCCCAAATATTGCACATATTTATATTTAAAAAGCACTGGTTGCCATGTGAAATTTAAATTTAACCGAGTGTCCTGCATTTCACTGGACAGCCCTACCCAGGTCTGAAGGCAACCCTGTGAAAGTTGGAGCTAAGGAAGGGATGGGGAGGTAGCAGGGACAGTGGCCATGCAGCCATACAGGTCAGAAACAGAGCCCACAGCAGTAAAGAGCAAGTCAAAAAGATGGGACCGCTCTCTCTTCTTGCCTTCTAATCTCCTGGAACTTCCCAATGGCTGAACATAATTGGAAACCAACCTACAAGAAAGCATTGCTACTATAATCATTAAGGGTTGGTCTCCTGGGGTAATGATGCCAGCAGAGAAGGCCAAAGATGGGCGTAGAAGTGGCAAGCAAACAGACTAACCAGCACAGGATGCTATATTCCTACTAGAAACAGTTTCTGTACTCCTTCTAAAAGCATTTAGGGATTATTTGTATTTTTGCTTGGCCCACCAATAAAACCAAATACATAGAAAGTAAATATTTGCAAATAGTTGCCTCCTATTGAACAGTAACAATAGAGTCCACATTTCATATGGAAATATTTCGCATATCTAAATGTATACATGTTCAGTTCACAGGAAGCTGGAGAACGTATTACAATGAGCAAGGACAATGTTGTAAAATACCTCTTAGGTTAAAAAAATTTCTTGTTTTACACCTGGGAACTATTTCAAGAGAAAAACAACTCCATTGGCCATATTTTTGCTGTCATTTTCACCTGCCACCTCAAAGTCCTACAGTGTCTTTGTTCAGAAGAATATATTGTCCGTAACACTGTTGAATTTTTGAAGCCTGTGTAGTAAAGCATATAGCTGTACATTACTACTCTCAGGGAAAAAGACAAAAACTATCAACAAGGCAAGTAAAAAAACCAAACACTGAACCAGGCTTTTTTTGTTGTTGCTGCTGTTGTTGTTGTTTGAGTTGGAGTCTCACTCTGTCGCCCACACTGGAGTGCAGTGGCACACTCACGGCCATCCCAGCGTTGACCTGCTGGGCTCTGGCAATCCTTCCACTTCAGCCTTCCAAGTAGCCGGAACTTACAGGCACATGCTACCATGCCTGGCTTTTTTTTTTTTTATTGTTAGAGACAGTCTCTCGCCATGTTGCCCAGGCTGGTCTATTGTAGCGACAAAGTCTCACCATGTTGCCCAGGCTGGTCTCGAACCCGCAGGCTCAGGCAATCCTCTCGCCTCAGCTTCCCAAAGTGCTGAGATTACAGGTTTGAGCCACTGTGCCAGGCCTGGGCCAGGTTTAATTTGCAATAGAAGTTGAAAGAATCGGGTAACCTCCTTGGATCCCCTCCCACTGTGGGAGCTTTTCTGTTCTCTTAATAAATTCCGCTTTCTCACTTTAAAAAAAAAAAGAAACAAGCGTTTTTGACATTCCAACTTTTTTTAGTAGTGATAATTATTACGAAAATATTTTATCATTTCTACCTCCAAGATCAAGTTAAACATTAAAGACAGTGAAGAGGAGGGAGAAGCGCTAAAACTAAAGTCCTCTACAGCCCCTTCAACTTAAGGAAGTAGGTGGGGCAGGAAGTTGGAAAGCACCTTCCGGGAGCACTCTAGGAAGGCAGTGGTGATCCTGGTTCCGCTTGGTTCTGCCTCCTATTTACCCCAGCTCATTGTGCAGGTCACTTAACCTCTCTAGGCCTGCTTTTTTTCATCTCTATACCAAGACGATTCATTTTGAGCCATATAGGCCTTTTCCTGATTTAAGAGTCTCTGGATCCCATATATGCTTTGGAAATGCAATGCTCAGTAATCCCATGGAACTAGAATAAATGGAAATCTTATTTAACTGAATAACAAAGGTGGCTTCACTACCAAAAATTAATGTAGGAGATTGGTCAAGCCCATCGGAGCTCAGCTTTCATTCAGCTGATTTTATGTTCTGGCTTCGAGAGGAGCCATCACTATAGCGGGAGGGGAGGTAAAAAGGAAATCTTTCCTGAATGCTTACAGCATGATAAAGAGGCAAATTTTCTCACTCCTCACATGAGTTCTAAAAGGGATACATTTTACCAAAGGTACAACACCCCAACTTCTAATTCTCAGAGGATGTAATCAGTGGCTAAAGAAAGAAAGAGAATAAAATGGGAAAAACAGTCCCTGCACTTCATGGTCAGCCTTACAAAAGCCTGTATTCTTAATTTTAGCTCATTTGTTTATTAATGTATCTTTTCACCTCCTGGCTTTATCCATTAACTTTTAGTCCTTCATGTTCTGTGCTCACAAGTACAAAGCAAGACATCCATGACAATCCGTACAAGAATAGAAGACTTTATCGATACCCCCTCCAGGAGCAGCAGAAGAAAACCTTAGATCCCCTCAGTAGTTTGTAGTAGCATCCTTATACTTTGCACAGCCAAAAGGAGCAAAGAGAAAAGGAGTGCCTATCTCAGGTGTCCCGCCTCTGAACTGCACCATTTCAAGGTGGAAATTTGAACTGGGTTTTTCCATCCCAGCTGAAGAGTTCTAAGCGCCGAGGCTGTCCACCTAGGTTTCAAATTGCATAGCCTAGGAAAATCCCACATTCAAGAGCTCACCCAGATTGTGGGGTACAGAGAAAGTAGCCTCATGCTAAATTCTTCTTAGTAAAGAGAGCGCAACAATGGATTCTTGTGCATAACCCAGAATTCGGACGACCCCGCAGAAAGACCACAATCAAAGAGAAAGTGTTCCAACTTATAATGAGCCGTGGGTGTCCCAATGCGACGGTAATGTTCTCCAGACTTTGAAGTTCACAAGGAATATGAGAATCCAACTGGAGATTCCACGGGGCCACGGCAAGGGCCCCGCAGGACTGCGTGAACGGGGGTCCTGCAGGCATGTGTCCTCGGTTCCCATCTATAAAATCGCCAAATTTAAACAGACAGCTGCTGTTCAAGCTCTTAAAATGCTGTGTGGAGGGAAACGTGGGACTGCCTCGAGCCTGCTTGCCCAGCAGTCAGTCTGATGAGAAATGCAGTTGAAAGAACAGACTGGAAAGCCAAATACCTGTCAGGCTCTTTCACACTGCAGTGTTGCCAGAAGGTCTATAAAAATGTCATTGTCTCTCAGCTGCCGGTGATTATATTACCCTTTACATTGGCTGTTGGTAATAAAAAAAAAAAAAAAAAAAGCAAATATCATTTTTGCACTGCTCTGGCCTTCCTCTGGCCTTTTTCAAACAATAATAGACTAAATATAAAGAGACAGAAGTCATTTCTTGGCTCTTTAACTAGTGCCAAGAAAAATGAATAATTAAGGAAACATTACTTGAAAGAAATTTACACGGTTGCTTTTAAGTTAGAACTAAATAAGAGCTCTTTAAAAATACATCATTTCCCCTTTATCTTAACACAGCATTCATACGCCAGTCTAATATATTATGGTTGCTACTGTTTAGATCTTACCAGGAAAAAAAATGCTTTTAGTTTCCATTATCCTATTATAGGTCCCAAATCAAACAGACACAGAGGAGAGATGAGGAGGGTGGGGGGATAGAGGCCAGTCTGTTTGCACAGCTTCCTTCACATCTGGCCTAGCAGCCAGTATTTAATTTTGTTCACCTAGGAAGGCAATTTTTAAACACCGTTCTCTGACTCCCACTGAACATCCACCTCAGTTGTAGGATGCCTAGTTAACTTTTTAATTATGTGCTCGATTTTGTTTTCTATAATTGCCAAGAACAGGCATGCACAGGTAACCCTATATTAGCATTAGCATCTGAATTTGTGTGGGCAAGGCTGGTTCTTGTTGAGCAATAGCTCATTTCCTACCTCTCCTGTTGAGGGGCGCATGGATCCCTAGGTGTGGGGTCTTTCACCGCCCAATCCACTGATGAGGACCAAGTTCTTGGTGTCTGGAACAAAGAATTGAACAAAACACACAAACAGTAAAAGTAGAGAGAGATGTATTAGACAGAGGAGGCAATACACTCCAGAGAATTAGGGGCAGGCTCGAGGGTGAGAGTGGCTTAAGAGCCCCGACAGTTACATTATGCCGGGTTTACATCTGTAGCTCTGGGGTGGTGGTAGACATTCATTGAATGGGCCCAGTACACGTGAGATGGGCAGTAAGTGTTTGGATGTTCCTTGAACGGGCCCACTACGTGCCTCTGTTTTATCAGCCCATTTCAAATGCTGCCCTGGTGGAAAGTCCCACCCATAAGTTGCCCACCAGCGGAAAATGGCTTTCTGCCACAGGAGGCTGCTTTGGGCATACACCTATGCCCTTGCGAAAATTCCTTTGCAACAGTACTACCGGATTTCTGGCTACTTTCTCCTGCTCTTTCTTGTCTACCTTCCTGCTTCACTCCTCACTCTCTGGCTCTTTTTCTCTCTTTCTCTCTCTCCCTCTCCCCTATCTCTCTCTCTCTCTCTCTCTCTCTCTCTCTCTCTCTCTCTCTCTCTCTCCATCTCTTTCTTCACCTCATTTGGGTCTTCAGCCTCTTTTACAAAAGAAGAATTAAATAGAACTGGCACCAGACCCCATGGGGCACGCTATAAATCAAGTAACAATCTTGACCAGTTAGAGTGAGCATAGTAAGATTGTTTAGCGAAAAGTCCAGGGCTGAAGAAACGTTTCTCAGCCCGGAGCCATGACAGCATGATGTTCTGAGGCTTTAGGCATGGCATGTCCAGCTCTGCGGTGCCAGAACCATAGACAACCTGAAGTCTGACTGAGTCCAGGTGTGCGTCTGTTCATTAATGTGTGGCTACCATCAGAGAGCCAACCTGGATCTCCCGTGTTGACTCAGTGTACATTATGCATAAGCCCTGAGGCGTCAGACCTAGGGAATTATTTGATTGCTTGGGCAATTAGATGGTCTGTGTCCTCTGTTCTCAAAAGCTCTGACACATCACACACAGCTGCTTCAAGTGCCTTAACCCCACTCCTTTCCTCTATGTTCTGGGTTGACTTGTGCCGCTACAAAATTTATATGTTGAAGTTTCAAACCTCAGTTCCTTAGAATATAATAATATTTGGAGATCAGGTCTTAAAATAGGTGATTAAATTAAAATGAGGCTGTTAGACTGGTGCCCTAATCCAATATGACAGGTATCCTTATAAGAAGGGAAAGAGACACCAGGGCCACAACCATGTGAGGAGACAGTGAGAGGGTGGGCATCTGCAAGTCGAGGGGAGAGGCTCATAGTGTTAGAAGAAACCACATCTGCCCACATCTTGATCTTAGAGTTCTCCAGAACAGTGAGAAAATTAATTTCTGTTGTTTCAGCCATCCAGTCTGTAGTATTGTGTTATGGCAGCCCTAGCAAACTCATACGACACTCCACAAAGGTCAATCCCTGGCCTCTTCCTGAAATGTTATGGCATTGGTTTCCTAGGGTTGCCATAACTACATACCACAACCTGAGTGGCTTAGAACAACAGAAATTTAATGTTGCACAGTTCTAGAAGCTAGAAATCCAAGATCAAAAGGTGTCAGCACAGTTAGTTCCTTCTGAGGGCCACGAGGGGGAATCTGCTCCATGCCTCTCTCCTAGCTCCTGGTGGCTCGCTCGTGGTGTTTGGTGTTCTTTGGATTGCACCTGCATCATCACAGTCTCTGACTCTCTCTTCACATGGTGTTCTTCCTGTGTACTTGTCTGTTTCTGTGTCCCAATTTCACGTTTTCATAAGGATACCAGTCATATTGCGTTAGAGCCCACCCTAATGAGCTCATCTTTTTTTAAAGGTATAATTGACAGGCAAAAATTGTATGTATTGACAGTGCACAATGCAATGTATGTATACATTGTGAAACAGTTACATTCTAATGACTTCATTTAACCTACTCGTCTGCAATAACCCTATTTCCAAGTAATGTCACATTCACAGATACTTGGGTTAGGACTTTAACATCCTTTTGGAGGACACAATTCAGGCCACAGCCACTACCTATAGAAATACACTGACTTTAAGAATGCCAAGCCAGACAGTTATGTATGAGTGAAAAAAGGTGAAGCCACTGTCATATCTGCTTCTGAATCTTCCCAATCTACTCACTAATGCTTTTAGTTCCTTTATCAGAGAACAGAACTTTTCTCGGCCCAGTAAGAAAGAGGGTTTCAACCGCAGAAGAGAATTCTTATTGCAATGCACATGCCGAGAAGTGGAGTATTTCTTGGCAGAAGGTGTCATTACCAGGTAAGTGCAAGATAGCAAAAAGACTGCTATGTGAATTGCTCCATGACTGGGAACAGCTGGAAGAAAAAAGAGGAAGCAAACTAAAAGAGGTTGGGAGATACAGAGATTTGTGTGTGTGTTGATTCGGATCATTGTATTTTTTTCATCCATGTATGTTTTGTCCTATGGACTTGGCCTTGGCACCCAGGGAAGAGAACAGTGTTTTGAAAGAGCCTCTGATGAGCATACATGGTCCCATTAGACCTGGAGCACAGAAAATCAGAGGAAAGCAGCTAATTCTTCTGACAAGAGCAAGACAGGAAAAGAAGAAGAAAGACTGGCGGAGTCTTTAAAAGCCACCTTGACTTGTTTGCCTTGCCCAGAGGTGATTAATTATACATCATCACAGGAAAAAGCACATGTTTCGGAAATGCTCTTCAGTGAACTACATCCATTTGTGTTTTCACAGAGTCAATCCAGGTGATTAAGGCAGAGGGAGGACTTGTATAAAGAGAAAAATCTACAAAGCAGTTTCATTCCACACGTATTTGCTCTTTCAAAGCAAATTCAGCAGGAAATCCAAATCACTGATGCAAACCTTTGCAGTTTAATTTGTTCCCAAGGGCATATTGGGGGCCATTATCCCAGAAGCACATACATGAAAATCCCATTATTTAAAATATATTCATTGTATTTCTGTTAAACTCAAGGTTGTGCATTGAGAAGTAAATAGGAAGACAGTTGAGAATGATAGGAAGTAACTTTGGGGGTATTTTATGCCAACAAGGAAGGACACCAGCTTGGCAGTACCTAGCTGTTGTCATTATGAGAACTTGCTTAAAAACCATATGCAGCAAGTCATGGGCTGGTGGTGTGTGTGTGTGTGTGTGTGTGTGTGTGTGTGTGTGTGTGTGTGTGTGTGTGTATACAACCTAGGTGATTTATATTAACTGGTGCTGCCAGCCCACAAAGTTATCATCACCAACCACCTCAAAATTCTACAAAGTCTTTGTTCAGAAGAATCCATTGTCATGACACTGATGAACTTTTAAAGTCTGCACAGTAAAGCACATAGCTGTATCTTACTACTTTTTTAGAAAAAGACATAAACTATCAACCAGACAAATTATTTAAAAGGCATCTTGGCGTCTTTTCTCTCCAGTTCAACCTACCTTAATTCCTTAGCATCCAGTTACTTGTCCTACATTTTTTCCCCGGTATTGGGCCACACCAGTCACAGTCTCTATCACATCCGTGGACTGACTGAGCAGCCATTTCTGGGCTCCATTGTTGGGCTGCCCATGCACTCCACCCTGCTGATTTCCTCCTGCTTTCTCTTCCCTGGTTCATTAGAGAGTTCATGAGAGGAGCACTCTAACCCACACATGGCACGTACTCTTTTCTAGAAAAGTCCATCATGTTCCAATCATCTCTTTAATTAGCTTAGCATCTGCTTCACAGTAACACAAAGGCAGCAACAAGAGCCAGGCTGTTACCCTGCAGTGGGGGGACACTCGGACCCACTCACACTCTCTGGTAGCATTTGCTCTGGCAGAACCAGAATTACAGGGCTATGTCGACCTCTCTCCTTTGAATTAGTGAACTCTCAGCTCCTGTTTGCATGTGTGTTATGCCCCTGTCTGGTTTGGCCCTTCCTCCCCTCTAATGGAACCCAGAGGAAATATTCTGAAAGCAGTTCTATAACTCTTTGTCATGAGGCCACAGGAGGACAGAACTAATCGCAGTCGCTTACTTCCTTATCTCTTCCTCTCCAGATGCAGGCTCATCCTTGTTGTCCACTCTTCCTAACACACAAAACAGAGATGGGGAGAAAATGCTCAAGGAATCAACGTCATCAATGTCATCATCATTTAACCAGCCTGGTCCTCCTAAGGCCGCTTGATGGGTTAACTCACTGTTAACCAGTCACTGTTAACCAGCTACACACGTTATTTTAGTACCATACTGAAATTTTACAGGGAGCAGCCCACCCACATGTGGCAGTGCCTTGCAAAACACTAGCTCTGTGTGGAGCCAAAGATAGAATTCACAAGCAATTTAAACGCCGCTCAGTAGGAAAGGTGTTTTTTAAGAAATGAATGAGACACCCATACAATGGAATCTATGTACTGATTTAAAAGAACAAATTCCATCTCTATGGCTTACAAGGACTTATCTTTAAGATATCTTGCAAAGTGTGGATGCAATGAAAGAATAATAATATATAGCATGATTCCACATTCAAATAAACATCCAAAACTATTTGAGGGGAGGTAACTGAAAGAAAATTTCCACTATTTTATTTGTACACTAAAAAAAAAAAGATAAGCTCTCTCCCTTGAGAAGCTTCCAGTTGATGAGGGAAGGAAAGACAAACAAATATGATGTATTTTGAAACTGTTATTTACCTGTGGGATGGAAGCCATTTGACTAGTGATCACAGGAGGAAGAGCCTGGCCTGCAAAGGTCAAGACTGGATGGGGCTTTGAGGAATGCGCAAGATTTGGAAAGATGGAGAAAAAGGAGGAAGACAATGAGACAATGTCTTACGTTGCTATCAATATCAGAGGAGTTGAGCAGGGACATGCCATACCCTCCTTCTTCATCCCTGCCACAGGCCATCCTATGCATTTTCTCATAGTGTTAAAGTCATTTCAGAGGTTTGCTCTCTGGCAGTGATTAAAAACTGGGCAGGGTGCGGTAGCTCATGCCTGTAATCCCAGCTACTTAGGAGGATGAGATGGGAGAATCGCTTAAGGCCAGGAGTTCAAGACCAACATAGCAAAACCCTTCCTCTAAAAAATGAATAAAATTAAATCAAATTAAAAATAAAGCTTTGGGAAACATACATTTATGGAAGGAATTATGCTTTCAAAACAAAGTAAATCACATCTCCTTTAACAGAAATAAAAATCAATATAAAGCAAAGAAGGAGAAAAAAAAAGAAAGGCAGCAGTTCAGGTTCAAGGAGTGTATTTTAATTCTTAATTGGCTTGTGATCATTTTCTGATAATCCATCCTCTCACTCCATTAATTACAACTATTTTAAACAGAAGCCCATTAATTCTGTATTAATATTGCCTTTCTAATGAAAAATAGATTAAGAATCGCCTTTCTAATTGCCCTGGACTGATTTCTCCTTTTAGTTATAATGTGCTGCCTAAAGCCTCCTACTTAGGGGCTCTTCCTGGTTCTAAGAACTTTTAAGTGCCTCTCAGCAGCTTCCTTGTTGTAATAAAGGCGTGTAACGCCCACAGTACCTCAGCTGCACACAATTAATCCCCTACCAGGATGCTGCTAGATGAATGATTCAGCAACCTTTCAAAGGGCCTGGCTAATCTTTATGCACAGCCAACATATGTTACAACAAAGTTAATCCAACATGCAACATCAAGAAATTAAGCAGATTTATTCACAGGGGGAAGAAAGCACATAAGCAAATAGACGGAGGCAGGGAGGAATATGGCATGATCCACAAAGAGTAGGAACTCTGCCTGGACTGGGATAAAATGTTTTCCTTTACCAAGGCCAGGCAAGTCCTCATAATTCAAACTAGCATGTCCACACTCCACTGAAATCTGCAGCTTTGGAAGTTAATATTATTTGGAGAAAAAAAAGCTCCGTGGTCATAAAGTTTGAAAAACAGTGGCCTAATCAAAGTTAAACAGGTTTTGTGCTGACTGCAGGAATTCTTAGAACCTTTAATATTGCTAATGTGCAATGGATCTTCCAGAAAGCTGATAGCAGTCAGCATTTCTCAACCAAAGGTCCTTTGTGGGCATCAGTACATGCACATTGCTTAGAAAAAAAAAATGATTTAGATTACTGAATATTTTTATTGGGGATATACATGTCCTAGGAAAGTGTACAATGCCCCAACAGACTCAGAACAATTGCAATTAGTTGCTTGGAGTCACAGTAGCTGGTGGGCAGATCTCAACTAAACAATTATACTTCTTTGTCTAAAGTTTGGACCTTCCTTTCCATTATAAGACTTTTGATTATTACTGTCAGGTCCTCTGTAGTCTTGTTTCTCATAATGTGGTCCCTGAACCAGAAATATCGTGATCACTGGGAATCTGCCAGAAATGCAGCATGTCAGGCCCAGGCCCAGATCTCCTGGATTTGAATCTGCTTTTGGACAAGACTACAGGTAGTACTCAGGGGCCTTACAGTTTGGGAAGCTCTGCTGTCCACCGCAGCACTGGTTTTCCATGTCAGACTGCAACAGGGTCAACTGGAGGAAAGGGAAGCCAAGAGCCACGCTTGATTTTTTTTTTTTTTTTGAGTTGGAGTCTCACTCTGTCGCCCAGACTGGAGTGCAGTGGCCGCTGTCGGCCACCGCAGCCTCTACCTGCCGGGCTCCGGCGATCCTTCCGCCTCAGCCTTCTGAGTAGCTGGAATTACAGGCATGCGCTACCACGCCCGGCTAATTTTTTGATTTATTGTAGAGGTGAGGTCTCACTGCCCAGGTGGGTCTCGAACCCGCAGGCTCAGGCAATCCACTCACCTTAGCCTCCCAAAGGCACGGGATTACAGGCTGAGCCACCGAGCCCGGCTCACGCTTGATATTTTGAGGCAGCCTCTAGACCACGGTTATTTTGAACCCCGAGTTTGAAAATTTCTGAAAACAAAACATCAAAACACAACAGATATCCTCAGTTTACCACTGGCCTCACCTCTCCTATCATCCTCAGCCTGTCTTTGAAGCTGATATCATTCCATAGCCATCATCCCCAAGGTGATGGAACAAGGGATGTGGACGAAGAATGGCATCAACTTGTATTATTGTGCATTGCTTTTTAAGCCATACAGTTTTTACATTTTGGTGTGACTGTTTTTGTGCAGTATCTGTGACCCACAATCTCCCAAATTGACTGAATCAGAATTTCCTGCCACACTAAACTTTGTGCACGCAATGAATGAGAGTGTTCTTTGAGCTTTGAGCTTTGCAAGTAGAGGAAGTAAATTATAGGGAATCATGCATTTGGTTTGCCCTAATGGACTTGAAGCATATGTGCGCTGCATGGTTAAGGATGCTGGACCGAGTCTGTGTCTGGGATTAGGTTGCAAAGCTCTTGACTAGGATTATGAGTTCAGGCAATGGTCACAAAACAGTTTTCATCCATGTGAACAATCTGGGGAGTAAGCTGGCAAGCTTGATCCCATTAACACTGGGCTCTAAGGAGTCTGTCCAATGAGGCAGAGGGAAGCAGATGACCATGGTAGACAAGGAGTACATATATGGCTAAACAATTAGAAAAGGTTTTCCTCTAAAAAAAGAAAAAGAAGAAAGGAGCTGCACTATTTTACTGCAGAAACCGAAGTCCACGTTTATTCTTGGCCACGCCAACTATATGATTAGAATACGGTGAGAGGGGAGGGGAAGAAACATGTAAAACATTACTGCTTGAAGCATGACCCTGTAGGTTTTCAAAGCCAGATTTTCCAGAAGCCTAACTGATTGGCACAGTCTCAAGCCTCTGCAGGTAATTTAAAGTCCTGAGCTAAATCTGTAGCTTGCCAAGAAGCTGCACATGCAAATCTTATCATTATTAATAATAGATTTGGACCTCTTCCTGTCTAGAACCCTGGTGTAGTATTTAGAGAAACAATTGTGCCATAAGAAGAATTCCTATTTTCTCTAGAGGGAGAGGAACACTGAAGGTAGGAGGTATCAGTGGGTCATCCTTTCCTTCCCACTTGAAAGCCCCCAGTTTCCCACATCCCCATGGTCCGCGGTTGCTCTTGAAAGGATTTTGCAGTATTAGTTCTGCCCTGTGAGCATAGCTACCCCTTTGGAATTCCAAGGACCCAGACAACTCAGGATGTTCAAGATATAAAAGTAGCACTTTTTCTTGATAAACTGAGGAAAAATACCTTTATAGAAGAACTTGCTGGAGAGGCTGCCTGTGTTCTATTCTGTTTTGTTTCCTAGCTGATCCTTTATTAATACCCATGGAAGAAAAGAAAACAATCCTTAAGCTCTGCCCTTAATTTATTTTTAGAATCCCTTCTTTGTAGTAGGTTGCCTGAATCATCTCAAACTTAGCCATGCATAATTGCCCAGCAATTCAGATGGCAATGATTTAATTTTACTTTTTTTTTTTTTTTTTTTTTTTGAGTCAGAGTCTCACTCTATCACCCAGGCTGGAGTGCAGCAGCACTATCACGGCTCACTGCAGCCTCCACTTCCTGGCCTCAAGAGATCCTTCCGCCTCAGACTCCTGAGTAGCTGGGACTACAGGCATGCACCACCACACGCAGCTAATTTTATTTTTGGTATTATTGTAGAGATGAGGTCTTGCTATGTTACCCAAGTTGGTCTCAAACTCCTAGGCTCAAGATCCTCCTGCCTTGGAGTCCCAAATTGCTGAGACTACAGGCGTGAGCCATCACACCCTGCCCTATTGTTTGAGACATCTCAGGATGCAAACTCTGTGCAGTAGTCAGATTGCATATGTACAACATGGTCATGGACTCTGGTCACTGGTGCAGACCAAAAAGTTCTCAGACAATTATAACACAGAGGGATTAGTACCAAGATCCAGTTTACATAGGTGCTGATGAAGCACAGAGGTGTGCCTCTCATCTGGGGTAATCGGAGAAATCTCTTTTTAAGTTTAGACTTAAAAATAATAATGAGTCACCTAAGAAATAAAGGAAGAAAGGACATTCTAGACCAAGGACAAAGCCTATGGGAAAACAAAGAGAAAAATCTTAGCATATTCACAACCAACCAGCTCAGTGAGTCTGGAGAAAAGGGTGTGTGGTAAAGACAGGAGGTAAAGAGAGGGAAGCAACATATGGGCATATGAGCCTAAAGCCAAAGGACCTTGTAAATCAAGTAAGGAGTGTGGATCTCACCATAGGGTCTCAAGAACTTAGAGCATTTGGCATGGCCAGGTCCAGCCATTTGAAGAAAGTGTGACACTGGAGACAAAGGGACCAGTGCAAGAGCCATTGGCATGGGTACAAAAGGCAGACAGTGAGCATGGAAACAGTGGGAGATGGACTAAGGCTAAGAAGTGTGAATCCCTGGGAAGTTTTGCCTTCATTTAGGGTACAGGCTCAGTAGAACATGTTGGCCTCAGGGATGACAACTCCAACACAGATGGGCCCCATCTCCCAGGAATCCATGCCTACAGGATGTCATATCCCTGTCTCCTTGAGGCTTCTGGCCATGGTGTTGGCTATGATTTTAAGTTCCCTACAATCCAGGAAAATGTCAGCTACTTGGACCCTCTGACCACAACACAAACTCCCACAACTCTCACCTCTGCAGATAGACTCAAAGAGAATAGTTTCAGTCCTGAGAACCTCCTGGGTATTAGAGACTTCCTTCAAAGGGCTTAGAATTTAATTGCCTGCCCTTGTGCCCATTGAGATGTTGAGGACTGGTCTTTCAGACCAGCAATCTAAATCATATCAAGCAAGAAGCTTCAGGGAAAGCTGGTCAAAGTCAAGTCCCTGGTAGAAAAATGTGCTACTTCATCAACATCATATGTTTCCTAGAGAGGAACATTGGACCATGTTTCCCTATTTTCCACCACTGCCAGCACCACCCATGTGTAGACAAGTGTTCTAGGATCAGTGAGAGATTGTAAAGAAGGAAAAGATACAATCCCTGTCCTAGAAAACTAATCATTTACTTGGGAAAAACAGAACATTCACAGATGTATAAAACAACTTAAAAACACATTGACAGAGGAATCGTAATCAAAAGCATAAGTGGAAGAAACCACTTCCTGAATGGAAACATATCGTCACAGCATGTACTGAGTACGCAGGACAAAGAAAACTTCCCTTTCAAATTTGATCATTTATTTCTGTGTAGATTTTAACCTTGTTCTAGAAAAGTTTTGAGGAAATTTACAAGAATACATAGACAGAACTAAAATCTGGAAATAAAATAAAAAACTCGGACCAAGGAAAATAGGAACACAAAAATGTCAATCAGAAGTCAAATCATGTGTTATAGTTCTGACTTGAGATCTAGGTCTTCTTTTTCCTGATGAAAATAAGGACATGATATGTTATGGAGTTCCAGTGATCAGATATATCAGACAGTTAGAGGAGTATTAAATTTGAAAAACTCGACAACTGAAAGTGTGGTCCTTGGACCATCAGCATGAGCATCAAGAGGAAGCTAGTTAGACATGAAAAAGCTCAAGCCAATTCCAGACCTACTGAATAAGATTTTGCATTTTAAGAAGATCCCTGGTGATTCATATGCACATTAAAGTTTGAGGCGCTGTCCTAAAAGTCATCTTTCACCTGTAATTTCATACAGGAGAGCTTGAGTAACAAAAAAGGCAATGGATCTACAGGGGTTTTTGCAAAAAAAAATGCAGAAACCAAGTATGCCTGTGTTTTAACAGTGTTTTGAAATGGCAGAGGATATAAAAATAAAACTAAACCTAAGGCAAAGAGTTTTTAGACATGACCCCAAAAGCACAACTCATAAAAAGAAAACTGGATGAATGGGACTTCATCAAAATGTAAAACTTTTTCTCTGTGAATGACCCTGCTAAGAGGATGAAAGACAAGCTGCAGTTTAGGAGAAAATATTTGCACCAATATATTCAACAAAAACTAATCTCGAGAATATAGAAAGAATCCTTCAAACTCAACAACTTAAAAAATCCAATTAGAAAATAGGCAAGGCGGGGCTTGGTGGCTCAGCCTGTAATCCCTCGTTTTGGGAGGCTGAGGTGAGTGGATTGCCTGAGCCCACGGGTTCGAGACCCGCCTGGGCAGGCGAGACCTCATCTCTACAATAAATCAAAAAATTAGCTGGGCGTGGTAGTGCATGCCTGTGGTTCCGGCTACTTGGAAGGCTGGGGTGGAAGGATCGCCAGAGCCCAGCAGGTTGAGGCTGCGGTGGCCGGGAGCGGCCACTGCCCTCCAGTCTGGGCAACAGAGTGAGACTCCAACTCAAAAAAGAAAAAGAAAATAGTCAAAAAGAATGAGTAGACATTCACTGAAGAGGTGATATAAAAGACATGTGACCACATGGAAAGATGTTCAACCATGTAAACCACTAAGGAAATGCAAATTAAAACCATTATATGCTATCACCACACATTCATTAGAACAGCTGAAACAAAAAATAGTGATCACACCAAACACCGGTGAGGATGTGGAGAAACCATATTTCTCAAACACTGCTGGTGAGAATGCCAAAACAGTACAGCCACTATGGAAAATAACTGGACAATTTCTTACCAAAGTAAAAATGCACTTACCATACAATCCAGCACACATTCTCCTGGGCATTTATCCCACAGAAATAGAAAGTTACAGTCACACAAGAACTTATACAAAAATGTTCACAGCACCTTTATTCATAATGCCCTAAGTAAAGACAACCTAAATGCCCTTCACTAGGTGAATGGCTAAATAAATTCCAGTAAAGTTGTACAATATAATATTACTCAAAAACAAAAAAGGAACTATCAAGACACAAAACAACTGGGATAGATCTTAAGGGCATCATGCTTAGAGGAAAAAATTACATCCTATATGACTCCATATATATAATATTCTCAAAATGACAAAATTTTAAAGATGGAGAACATATGTGTGGTTACCAAGGGACAGGGACAGAGGTAGGGTTATAGGTGTGACTATATAGGGATAACATGAGGCGGAACCTTGTAGTGATGAAATAGTGCACACATACACACACACACACACACACACACACACACACACACACACACACACACACATACACACACAAAGTCAGCCCACGTAAAAACTGAATAAGGCTTTAGTCTAGTTAACAGAACTGTACCAATGTTAACTTCCTGGTTTTGATATTGTTTAAGTCATAAAATATATCATCAATGAGGGACGCTGAGTGATGAGTTCAGGAGACTCTAAAATATTTTTGCACCTTCCTGTAGATCCATAATTACTTCGAAATAAAAAATCAGTCAAAAAAGCCTAAAGATGATTAGGCCCAAACCAGAATAATGTGATTTAATGCCACAGATGTGTTGGCAATACAGCTCTTCAGAAAAATAAAATAAAACTTAGTCTTTACCAATTTCCATGGTGTAAATACTTCCCACTGATTGGTGGGTGGCTAATTTCAAGCAACCAATAGGATGACCACTGGTTTACAAAATTCCTGCATCTGAGGGGGAACCCAAAAAACCTAGAACTGATTTACTAAAAATTGTATATTGATTACATATTTAAACTTCAGTCACCCTCAAAGTACTCTTTGTTTGATGCAATACACTTTTGCTTTTTCCACTGCTTAAAACAGTTTTTGAACTCATCAACTTTGATGCCTTTTAGTGCTTCTGCTATTTTTGTTTTACCTCTTCCACATCGGCAAAAGGCTTCCCTTTGAGGACTTTTCTCATCTAGGGAAACACCAAAAAAGTCACTGGGGCAAGATCGGGTGAAGAGGGAGGGTGGAGCATGGGAGTCATGCCATGTTGGGTCAACATTTACTGAACACTCAGCACAGTGTGGGCAGGTGTGCTCGTAAGTCACCCATCATGAAATGGGCAACGGTGTTGAAACAATCTCCAAAAAAGAATAAAAGATTCGCTGAAGCCAAACACAGCCCCTGACAACAACACTAACTGGTACGCTGATGGGTTCCTAGAACACTTAACTAGCAGGGTAAGCCTGTACTACAAGGGGCCTGTCCTCCAAAAAATGATTCCAGGTTTTTGGGGGTCCCTTATATTGGCTTTCAGAAGTCAGTATGAACCAGCTGCAGCACACCACTGCCTTCTGATAGTTGGATTTGATCCCTGGAACACCTGCATCAGATTCACCTGGTGGAACTTATTAAAAATTCACATTTCTGAGACTTCAAACCAGAACTACTGAATCAGAATCCTGAGTGTTCAACAGGGAATGTGCATCTGTAATAAGTTCGTTAGCTTATATTTATGCTCATTAGAAGTTGAGCATCACAAATAAGGGGAACAAATGGCAATCACAGCTCTCCAATGACCTAGCTACATGAAGCATAGAGTAGTAGTCAGCAAACCAGTTTCCCCTATATGCAAAGAAGACTTGGAATTTCGCATGAGATTTTTGTCACCAGCTAGTAAAAAGAGGGAATCAAAGGCTGACTACTTCGTGGGTTATTAAAGCTAAAGCTCCTCTAAACTCTTAAGCATGATGACACTGCTTTCCATAAGTGGTTTTTGCCTGTAACAAGAGTTTCAGTGTGCTTTCTACTCAATCTTGCTAAGAAAATCTAGAGTCCAATTCAACTCTTATGGATAAGAACTTCTAAAAAAGAAATATCTAACATTTATTTTTAACATTTGGTCTAATTCAGTGGTTCCCAACTTTGAGTGCACATTGAAGTCATGTGAGGGAGTTTTTAAAGGTACTGGCTGGGTGCAGTGGCCCAAGTCTGTAATCCCAGCACTTTGGGAGGCCAAGGCGAGAGGATTGCCTGAGTCCAAAGGTTTGATACCAGTCTGGCAACTTGGTAAAACTTCATCTCTACAGTGAATCCAAAACCTAGCTGGACATGGTAGCACACACCTATAGTTCCAACTACTTGGAAGGCTGAGGTGGAAGGATCACATGAGCCCAGCAGGTCAAGTCAGCGGTGGCTGTGAGTATGCCACAGCACTCCAGCCTGAGCAATAGGGTGAGACTCCAACTCAAAAAAGTATATAAATAAATAAAAATAAAAAATACTGGTGCCTGGTCCTCCCCCCAGAGATTCTGTTTTCATTGATGTGGGATGTGGCTAAGGCATCAGAATTTAAAACTCCCCAGGTGATTCTAATGTGCAGCCAGGGCTGAGAACCGCTGCCTACTTCTCACTGAATTTGGTTCACTGCTATACTTCGTTTACTTCAAAGGAAAATTTTATTCTTTTTGAATAGATAATAAATTACAAATTTCATAAGACAAAAAAAATAGTAATAATGAAAAGTCTTGTTCCTATCCTGCTCATGTATCCTATTTTTACCCTACACCTACCTACACACTTACATAGGTATTTTCTTTCAGAATTTCTTTGTGCAAATTCTATATATACAAATATTTGTGTGTAATATATTCCTCTCTTCATAAATAAATTCCAATAAGACAATATAAGGCTAAAAATATACATAGATATACAACATATTATATGTAAATATAGCTGTAGATAATGCATATATGTTTATAAATATTCATATTTGCACAAATAAATTCCAGGGAGACAATACAAAGCTATAGATACACACAGAGATACTTAATATATTGAATATATAAATATACATAGATATGTATATTTCTAGCCTCATACTAGCTTCCTAGAATTTATTTTTTATAAGCTGAACAATGAGTTTATATTTGTTCTTATGCTTACCTCAATTTAGTTTATCCAAGCATAGTTAAGCACTGATGTTTACTCAGTCATAGTTCTACAAATTGCAATCACACAGGGCAGGGAAGAAGAGCTTAGAACTCCAGCAGCAAATATCATACTGGTGTATGTGTGTGTGTGTGTGTGTGTGTGTGTTGTATATGTATGCGTATAGTTTGTTTACACTAGTTCCTGAGTAAACATAAAATTAAGTTTCTGAACCTGGAAATCAGAGGGAAAAACTCCACATTCATTTATTCCTCTGAACTGATGGTTAGAAAATAAACATCACTCTACCTGTGACAGCCCATTGGTTATATCCACATTTTTACATCTCTCAGTAACAGTCAGAAAAAAAATGTTCTTCTGAGTCAACATCTGTTATTCTTGAACCCTAAGCAAGAAATATTGAAGGTCACAAGTTGGGACAGTTATTGTCTCCAAACAAGTTTTGTAAAGCTCATGTGGTGTTCTTTTTTCTCAGATTGAAACCAGCCAGCATCTCCAAAGTTGAGAATTTTCATATAAAAACACAGGTTTCATTCTTCAACTTTCAGGCTTCACACTCTGCTGAGTGTGAGTAGGGATGTGTCCCTTACACAGGTTACATGCGGTCTAGAGCTTCGCAGTCCACCAGCCTCCCTCACTCTGAGTGTACAACTGGTCTCATACAGCCATTTCTGTTACCTGCCAGGCCCACGGCAGGCTTCTGAGCCTCCTCCATTCTTCATGGGAGTTTTAACTACAGAATGCATTCTCATACCGTATTAAGTCAATACTCAATAGTGAATATCCAATAGACCAGTCAGTACCAGGCACGAAACAATGTTCCCAGTCTGCCCTTTTCAGTCAAGTCTTTGCTCAGGTCAACATTGACCCCACCAACCTGTTCCAGGTTCCTCCATGTTTACAATACCCAGAGGGTCAAATCCTAGTTGCAATGACAAACTCCAATAGCTGGAGCAGTTTTTAAAATTCCCTTTGAGGATGCTTACACGTGCCACTCCTGGGCTGATTTAACACCAGGCCTTGGCATCTAATAGCCCTTAGTGATTAATACCAGTCATTTGTTCAAAGTTAACAGCCCCGAGTGACAGCTATAGATAAATTAACAACATTAGAAAAACACTAAAGCCAGCATTTATAGAGTGGGTCATTGAAGAATATGATAGCAATATAGATTGGCTCTGCTTATAATACACTACTAATGAATTTTATATGTTGAGGCCATTTTTACCCCGTACCTTTTTAATTGTTCTGAAGTTGTCCATATTTATCTTGATTAAAAAACAAGCCAACTCCTAGAGACATTAATGGGTTTTATGTGCTTAGAAGTGAATATTATAAGCAGATGGAGGAAGTGAGTGGGGGTGGGGAGGAAAGGGCAGGGCATTGTATTTCTATCCGAGCACTTTGTTACAATGAGTCCAAGGTGTTGAGTAATGGACTGCTATAAATTAGAGGACTGTTTACCTCATAATGTCTGCCAAAGAAATGTAGCCAGATTTGGGTTTTGCCTTTTCTCTTCTTAGGCCTGTACCTTGTTAAAGAGATTCGCTGTGGCGATGTAAATATGGCTACACACTGTAGATTTAAACCCTGCACACTATGTTACAGGATCACCTATAAGGAGTTAGTGTTTAACTCCTTTTTGGACTTTGTTATCTTAGCCCGAACATTTAAACTTCTCCTGTGAGGAAGAACAGAGAGCTGAAGTGCAGATGTTAATTTCTTCCATTTTCCTGGGATAAAACGATAACATTACTTAGAAAGTTGCAGGGATGGGAGGAGCCTAATTCTCATATTTTGTGGATTAGGAAATTGTGACCAGAGGGGTTAAATGTACTGAGCCAGGCAGGGTGTGACGGCAGTGCTTAAAGGCCATCCCCCTTGTTCCTCCAGCAGCTCAGGGCCTCTCCTCCCTCAATATTCCAACATCCTCCCACTACATAGGAAGAAGGAGGAGGCAGCATCAACTTCATTGCACTCACTTGGGAGTTACCTGATATAGAAAGATGAGACAATAAAACACGCATTTTATGACCAATTTTGGTGCTCTGCACATTTCTCCCTGTAATACATCTCCCTTCTGGAGGGAGCAACCAGGTTATGTAGATGAGTTCCAGCAGGGTATTTAGTAAGACTTTCTGAATCTGTTGTTTTGAGAACTACCAAGACTAGATAACCCTTTGTTTATCCCATTTCAAGTGGCCACCAATGGTCTAAGAATAAAACCAATGCTGGACTCACTCAAAAAAGCTCCTATAGCTCGGATTTCAGACTCTGCCTACAGTATCTTCTGTTACTGACTTGCTCTGTGACTTTGAGTTGCACGTTCTCAGGGTCTGTTTCTCTAACTGCAGCCACAGGATGATGGATTTAACCCAGAAGATCGTTTTGGTGACCGAGCCCTCACAGTTGGTGGACCACCCAAGAGCTGCGATGGCAGCTGTGAGGCCAAGGGGGCTGTGAAACCAAGGTCACTTCGCACTGAGGAAGAGTCTTCTAACAAAGAACTTGGCCAAGGCCACACAATGGGTTAGTGGCGGGCTGGGACAACAACCAGACCTCCTCCGGTGCATGTCACACAGAGCTCTGGCAGAGGTCCCTAGCCTTGTGTGAGTGATACTTATTATCAGTGTCGAGAAGCAGTGAGGACTGGGAGAAAAACCAGAGGGAAAGTCAGGAGACTCGGTTCCCACTCTCTTGCTATCTACTGTGGGACTCTGGTCATATCTCATACCCCTGAGTAAAGTGAGTGGGCTGCTCAAGACAATGAATGAGCACCCAGGGACTTTCCTACTTCAAACAAGCCCTCCCCGGTTCCTCAAGCAAACGCCTACACCCACAGGGGCATTGAGAGGTGCAGACCACAGTCAGAAGGGCATCCCCAAGATGGCTCTGCCTCCCAAAGACAACAA
>NW_007244114.1:75640-82888 GCF_000164805.1 Carlito syrichta
TTCGTGTAACTGCCCCTTTAATAAATCTCTCAGTTCAGACGGCGTGGAGTCGTTACTGGGTGTCCCCCAAAACTTCCTTCAGGCATGAAGCAGACTGCGTCAGACAACAGACCAGAGGAGGCTACTTAGAAATGGGACCAAGCTAAGTATTTGCTTAGTGTCAAATTAAACTAAATTTGGCCTGAGGTAGCCGCTGTACCTTGAGTCTCTACTTAGTGAAACGCAACCTAACTTAGTATATAAACACAGTGAAAGCTTCACTAGTAGTATACTTTTTGTAACAAACTCCTGAGTCTCAGCCCATCACAGCAGAGAGTTTTGGCCAATCAGAGGTTGCCAGCAGATCACATCACACCCAAAATAAGGCAAATCCAGCTGTAATCAATCAAGCTGTTCTAGACTTCGCTTCCATTTTCTGTCTGTAAATGCTGCCTGCAGGAAGGAGCTCTCTGAACCTCTCCTGGTTCTGAGGGCTGCTTGGTTCACAAATTGTTCTTTGCTCAGTTAAGCTCTGTTTAGTTTGTCTAAAGTTTTTAAGCAATTCTGCTTTCTCAAGCACTAGAGGGCGCAATGAAATGCCACATGCAACACTTTCATAGCCTGTAATGGAACACCAATAATGTGCTTTCTCTCAACACACACTGTGACTGTTAACGGAGAAAAGGAAGGTTGGTTGGTGAGTCCTTGAGCAGAATGGTGGAGGGGGTGCTTCTTGCCCCTCAGACATATCTTTCACTGCAGCATCCCAGAGAACCACAAGGAAGGAAATGGAAGAGAGCAGACATATGACTATAGCAAGCCGCAAGCCTGAAGATGCTGAAGGGTGGCATTTTTGTGAGACCTGGGCCAACCCAACTAGATTAACTCCTGTGAGGAAACAGATGTTTCAGCACTGGTAAACATAACAGAAGGGAACAGAGTTGGCTCCTCTTACCACCTGGATGGCAGAATTTCTCAAAGACGTAGGTGAAAAACTGACATCCAGAAGGTATTAATAGGGCAGAGATGGAGGAGAGGAGTAGAGAGGAATTAAAGCCAAGGAAAAAGAAAAAATAATAAATACAAGAGATTTTTTAAAAGATGAATAAATAAGCAATGAACTTTTCATGAAATCATGGATGAGAACTGAGAAACACACAAGTACAATGCTAAGGGAACCAAATGATAAGGAACTCCCCAAGACCCTGGGTGCCAGAGAAGTCCCATTTACATTTAGGCCAAATTAAGGGCTCTCAGGCTCCACCCTCTATACCAGCAGGAATTCCCCTCTCCAAATAGTTAAATGCTCCCTAGGGGTACTGGCCTTAAAAATCACTCTCTTACCATGTAATTAGATCATTTGTACATGTTTCCTTGTCTGTTGTCCCAAGTTCCCCCATTAGACTGTCCAATTCCTGAAGGAGTGGATCGCCTCTGCCTGTCCACTGCTCCTGGACCTACGAAGACAGTGCTAGTCCTCAATAAGCATTTGTGAAATGAGTGGTTGAATAAATGAATACACAAATGAATGAATGAACAGTCACCCACATGCTGCTGCCTAAGGCTCCTACCCCAGCTGCCCCTACATCCACCCAAAGCACTGTTACTGATATCCTTGTATCAAATCTTTCTGCAATGTATCCAGTGGTGAATTCAGGATTCTGGGATCTCCACTAACTGGACTGGGAACTACATGGTCTTTCTGTGCCTGTGTTGTGCTGGGGACTAGCCCTACCTCCAGGGCTAAGCCTTCCTTCCTAACCATTCACTGTAAATGGCCTTCCTGGGACTGTTTTTCCTTCATATCATCTATCCTTAGAAAGCACTGCCTTAGATCTGTGCCACATATTTTTATAACCTGTGTGGTAGGCATGATGGTTCTGATTTTAGTTCCCTTTATGGAAGAAGTTCCTGATGGCTTCTCCAGGTCTCACTGGCATCTAAGACCTAAAGGAAAATGGAGAAGATGAGATAGAGGCAAGGGCTGACTCCACCCCCAGTAGCACCTGAGTCCCAGTCTGTGGTTCAACCAAAACAAATGTTTTGTGATAGTAACACCAGGGTTTCTGGACAGAGTAAGCCAGAGAAACTGAAAACAGTCCTCTGAGAGAAACAGGGGTCACGTTGCCCTAACAGCCACTGCTCACACAGGAGAGTAACAAAAAAAACGTGGGTAACACCAGTGGGCTTTAGACACCATGCTGCTCTGGCTGAGGAAGGACAGGAGGTGTGGTTTCCAGTGTCACCTATCACATCACTTATTTCCACATTCTGTAATGACCTGGGCAACAGAGAAAATGGTCATATCCCTATCCAGTAAGATGTACCAATAAGAAAACATACTTCCATTAATTGAATTCAACCTGCAATCAAAATGATATCACTAAAACAGTAGGTTGTCCCATTCCTGGTGTCTTCAAAGGGACTCTCAATTCAGGAATCCCTTCCCCCCACCTCAGTATTAAACAAATTGAGTAGAACAAAGAGTAAACATGAGTAACAAAAATATCACTGTTACTATTGGTAGAGTCCAGATTGGAGTACATTTCTTAGTGTGAGACCTCAGTAAGCTTGCTAACTAAATCCCAGAATTAAGCAGTCTTAGCCGCATAGTGGTGGACCAAGCAGACCTCTCCTTCATTCCCCTACCCTGCAAGGGCCTGTGCTCTGGTTAGGTTTAAGCACAAATAGCTCTAGCTTTCTGTAGGCAGCATGCCCTGATATTTCATGTAAAGTTACTTCACCTATTCAAAGGCAAAGGAGCAAAAGGGTCAACAGAAGCCACTTAATCTAGAAAAAATTCTCTTTTCTGCAAGGAAAGAGGAAGAAACATTTCCCACTATTCTTGCCCTGTCTCATAAATCTTGCCTTGTCTCATAAATCTCTGACTGTCTTTGACTGAGAAGGGCTCTGGCCTAGAAGCCCTTCTCTTTGCTTGTCTTGTGGACTTGGGCAGCTCACTTAAATTCTCTGGTCACTGGTATCTTCATCTGCAGCAACAAAATGATGGATTTGGGCTAGATGGCCACAAAGTTTTTTTTAGCTCTAATAGGCTGCAAATGACATGGGCTTTTCTCACCTTTCCATCATATTGGAATTCATTCAGCAGAGAAAGGACAACCTGGGGGTGATTTTACCCTACTACCTCCCTCAAACAATGCCTTAGCCCACCTAGGGCTTTACTCTAAGCAGGAAGATCAAACAGCTCACTCTGCTGATCAAGTGTCCTCATAATCCTTCTCCTCTGAAAGACCTGAGCCCATCCTACTACACCAGCAGGATATGATACCATGAGAGGATATGGAATGACATGTTTGCTTCTTGCCTCCTGGCATTGCCTCTCATGACAACATGAGCCCATGTTGCCCATTATGGGTCAGGACACCAGGTTCAGTAGGCTTAGATATGATTCCTTTTCCCCGTTGTTTTCAGGAGCATTAGTTATATGGGTATTCCTTTTGCATGATCCACTGAGTTTTCAAACAGCAAGATTTCATTTTCCTATTTAAACTAAAACTCCTACTAGGAATTTCAGTTTGTTTGTCTTTTTCTTTTTTTTTTCTTTTCTCTTTTTTCTTTTTTTGTTTTGCTTTGTTTTTGAGTCGAAGTCTCATTCTGACACACTCATGGCTACCGCAGCCTCCACCTGCTGGGCTCAAATGATCCTTCTGTCTCAGCCTTCTAAATAGCTGGAACCACAGACACACGCTAATTTTTTGATTTATTGTATAGACGAGGTCTCGCCAAGATGCCCAGGCTGATTTTGAACCGCTGGACTCAGGAAATCCTCTTGCTTCCACCTCCAAACGTGCTGGGATTACAGGCATGAGCCACCGCACCCAGCCAGGTGTTTCAGTTTTAAGAACTGAGGTAATAAGTGACTAGTCATTAATTCTTGTCCTATCACTGGTCTTACACAAAATGTCATTAACAATTCACTCTATGTAACATGATATTAAAATAATGTTCTTGGGATTGGCTCGGTGGCTCAGCCTATAATCCCAGCACTTTGGGAGGCTGAGGCAAGTGGATTGCCTGAGCCCATGGGCTCGAGACCCTCCTGGGAAACTTGGCGAAACCTCGTCTCTACAATAAATCAAAAATTAGCCGGGCATGGAAATGCACACCTATAGTGCACACCTGCACTCCAGTCTGAGTGAGACTCCAATTCAAAAAAAAAAAGAATGTTCTTGTCTCTGTTTCTATCTCAAATGTGTGTGTGTGCATACATGTGTATGTGAGTGCATGTGTATATGTACTTTGCACTCTGGAGTTGATTTCCTCTTGAGAAGTGGGTGTACATTTATAATCTGAAAATGATTTATAACTGGAAAATGCATATTGACTTCGTCTTACAACTGCAGAAAGTAAAACTCAGCCAAATATTATTCTTTAGTAGAACAATGAAGAATATCATCTGCCTCTAATTGATTTTAAGATGCAAGGATTTATCAGAACCTGGGGGAAGTATGGTTGGAAAATATCATATATTTATCAAATGTGGACATGTGTTTCAAAAGGCTGAGAAATAACTACCTCATCTGAAATGGATAACTAAACATTTTCAGGAAATTGATTCTTTGCATGACATTGACAAGGTTTCACATGATATTTCAGCTGTTTGGGGAATATCTCACTACTTTCACCACTGTCCATTTCCACCCAAATTCAGGTGCGGCACTTTGCCATCAAAATTACTGCTCAGTTGGGTGCTGCCTATATCAGGGGATTTAACAAGTATCCTGTGCTATCGCAAAGGGGCAGCCAGCAAGAGGGAAAACAGGCACGTAAAGGGCAGGCTGAACAATGCACAGTAGATGCCCAGACATTTGTTGAAGGAAGGCCCTTACCACATGGCAACAAGACTAACAGCATCTTGACTTAAGGGGAACATTGTACAGTGCTGTACTCATTGGGAGAGCAAGAAATAGTCTATGATAAATGGTTCACCTTCCACAATGCTCCCAGGCATGCTCACAGATTATGAAGAGCACTTCCCTCCAGCCATGAGCAACCCAGCTAGGCACTGTAGTCCCTGCCTCCCCAATTTCCACAAAAGTCGAATCTTATATCCCTTGTCCTGCCCACTCCCCACACAGAATCACCTTCTTCTAGCATCCCAAGGTAGCATGGCTCTTCCATAATATCTTTCTGGTCTGCTGTTAAAACTTAAACTTGGTACTATGTCTCCCTTAGACGTTTCCTTTTGATTCTCAATTGGAAAGTTGTTTGTTTTGTTTTAAATGAACATTTGATCTGTTTTTCTCTCTTCTCATTCCCACTGTAACAATTTCAATTTAAGATGATGTTGATATGAACGACTGATTAAAGGACAAGTTTTGAGAAATGAGAGAAAGAAATGCAAAGAGATTACTATCTTAAGAGTAGTTCAGTGAAGTCATATGTTTCAAATATGTTTTACCTATTTATCATTTAATTTGTGTGTATGGTTGCAAATTTTTGCTGTTGTTTCTTTTTTGATAAAAAATTTCCCTTTTAATCTTTTTTTTGATAGTAGAGTATATTTTTGGAATCAGGTCTGAGTTTTTTAAGTTTCTTATTGTATACTAAACAGGACTTTCCCTTTCCATTTAAAAAAAATCACTGTGGTAGACAAGGTTTCTTGTCTATTTTTTAATTCACCATTTCTCTGTCACTTACTACTGCAAATAATCTCGATTCACAAAATAAAAATGCTAAATTCTCACTTTCTCATCTTCCTTTGCAGCAAGAGTAGTCATGTGATCCAGCCCTAGCCAATGAGAGAAAATAGAGACGGGGGACTTTGGGGAAAGATTTCCCTCTGTTATAAAGTGAGAGATCCGGCTGGGCTCGGTGCTGAGCCTGTAATCCCAGCACTTTGGGAGGCCGAGGCGAGTGGATTGCCTGAGACCACGGATTCGAGACCAGCCTGGGCAACTTGGCGATACCTCGTCTCTACAATAAAATTAAAAGTAGCCAGTTTTTCATGGTAGCGCGTGTCTGTGGTTCCTGCAACTCGGAAGGCTGCGATGGAAGGATCGCCGGAGCCCAGCAGGTTGATGCTGGGGTGACCGTGAGCGTGCATGTCTCAGCCTGGGCAAAGGAGTGAGACTCCAACGAAGGAAGGAAGAAAGGAAGGGAGGGAGGGAGGGAGGGAGGGAGGGAGATCGACCAAAGAGTGCCCTCTCACTATCCTTGTTACCTCCTTCCTCCTTTTTGGAAGCAGTTCTTATATAAACAGAATGCTTGGAGCTGGGCGGCCATTTTGCTTCCATGAGAGAATGTAACTGAGGACAAAAAGTCAAACTGACAACAGCAAGGCCAAAAGATAGAAAGAGCCTTGAAGACGTTGTTGAGCCCCTGAATCAACCTGCAATCCATTTCCTATAGGATTCTTGTGAAATGACATAAACAAAAACCATCATGTGTTAAGACATTGTGACTTAGATATTTTGTGACTTGCATATAAAAACAATCTAATACTCTCGTATTTTCTTTTAGTTATTTTGTGTGTGTATATATGTGTTTTATTTTATCCAAATACACCTAGAATTTGTTTTGTTTTCTAGTGTAGAGTTTGTTTTTGGGGGAATGGTTAATGAATTTTCCATGAACATTTATTCAATGATTCATAATTTATATAATGTTATGAAATGTCACCTTTATTATATATTAAAATCTTATCCATACTAGGATTGCATTATGCACCAAATTCCTCATTACTAAAATTACAGTATTAATAGTACCTGCCCTATAAAATTGAGAGAAAATGCTTATAAATTTTTAAGCCCAGGTTCTGGCACATAGTAAATATAAAATATTTGGTATCTATTTATAACTCATTGTCATTCTAGTACTACAAGATTTCTAGCTATAAGCATCTTCATTGGTTTTATTGTCTTTGTTTTCTGTCTTTGGCTGCATATTTTTATTATATGCAGCATTTTATTCTAATGGTGATAAGACTTTTATTCTAAGGTCTGGGATTTCAGACCAATGTTATTATAATTAAATATTATTTTCTTTTAAATATCTTCTGCTTCAAAACCAATTTTTGACATTTGTATTTGGTTTGGAAACCAGATTGAACAACTTAATCAACCTTAAATTCCTGTGTATTTGCTATAAATTCTTATCACCTTAACGCATTCTTTTTTATAAAGTTGTATTAAAAAAAGTCTTGAGGCTTCTTTTTGCTTCTTCTCTCAGATGGTTTCAGTATATATATTTTTCAGTATAAATATATATATATATATATATTTTTTTTTTTTTTTTTTTTTTTTTTTT
>NW_007244114.1:83233-99541 GCF_000164805.1 Carlito syrichta
CCTCAGCCTCCCAAAGGCACGGGATTACAGGCTGAGCCACCGAGCCCAGCTGGTTTCAGTATATTTTAAATAACTTTCTTCAAGAAAGATACATGAGAACATACTATTGACTTTTTCAGAGAATGTCTTCCTATTGCTTTTATATTAAAAATAACTTAGAAGAAAATTCTTGGATCACAAAATGGAAGGAAAAGGTAGATGATAAGGTCAGAGAGACAATGCAGAAAAAGGGATGGTTGCTGATAGGTAGAGACCTTTAAATCTTTGGAAAGATTTGGGCTTTTACTGTGAATACCCAAGGGAATTGTTGAAAGGTTTTGAACTGAGAGATGGTGTTACAAGTTTCATTTTTAAATGATCATTCTGCCTGCTGTGATTAAAATGATCAAGAGATTATTGTAATCATCAAGGCAAGAGATGAAGATGCCGGCATCAGGGTGCGAGCCGTAGAATTTCTTAATATGCTTTGAGGGTAGAAGCAACAAGATTTCCTAATGGATTTGATGTCATATATTAGAGAGGAGATCAGCTTGGCTCTAAGATTTGGGATATGAATAACTGAAAGAATGAACTTTCCATCAGTCGAGATGAAGAAGATCATGGGTAGAGCAGGTCTTAGGGAGGAGAGACTTAAGAGTTCAGTGTTACGCGTGATGAATTTGAGATGTCTATTAGATATTTAAGTGGCGACGCTAAATAGGCAGTTGGATGTGTCAGCCTGGAGTCTGCAAGAAGGAACTGATGATTTGGAAATCATCAGCATCCAGATGATATTTCAAACCATGAGCCGAGGTAGACTCTGACAGCATGTTTTTATAGCTCCCTGCATTGAATTCTTATTTTATCTTTATGCATATTTAAATAAGAGTAGACTTGTGTTTTCTTTTTTTAAAAGACGCAAGGTTTACGAGAGATGATAATTTTTTATTGGTCCTAGTCCCATTCACTGCCTACTTCAGAGGCAGCTGAATCCTTTTTCTGATCCACAGCTGGAGTGTAGGCTCACAGGCACAGATCCTGGCCCAATCCATCAAATAATCACCTAATACAGTTCTGATGTACTGAGGCAGTATTTGTTTCTCATCTCTCCTGCTTGATTCTCTGATGCCTCAAAGTGATTGAGTGCTTGGTATCCGCAATCCAGCATGCACTGCCCCAGGACCTTCACCCACCAAGCCCATGCCCTCCAGTCCTTCCTTCTTTTCGTTTTTTTTTGTTTTGTTTTTTTCTTGGAAGGTATTCCTTTAAGAATTACAAATGGCTAAACCTGTACAGTAAATAGATTCCTTTCCAGTCTCAGAGCTGGGGGTGAGATATGAAATATCTCCTTACCTTTGTTTCAGTGGGAATATTATTCATAATGAGGTAAAGTCTGAATTCACCAGGAGGGAAAACCTGGTTGTTTATTCTCCCTCAGGCCTCATCAACTTGCGCCATGTTCCGGCACTGGGTTGTTCATCAGGCTGAGTTTTAATCTTACTCTGTCTTCAAAAGTACTTCAGTGGGAAACTGAAAGAGATCCATAAAAAACTGCTAGTCAGATGCCATTTAAGCCATTTCAACTGCAGAACAAAGTCATAGAGCATATAGTTTATGCTAACGCTGTACCTTTCTAAATTCTCGTCACCAAAGTCATCATATTAAAATCGATAGAAAAATTCCAAACAGTTGATAGTAAGTTTCCTCTCTCGGATCCCTGAACATTTTATAAACTATTTCATTTCTCTCTCCAGCTACAAATAACCACCAGTTCACTCTTAGAATTCAGCTCACCATGGGAGCAAGTTCATATATGTTTTCAACAAGGTATACATTTTATAGCCAGAAAGAAAAGTATTTTCAATCTCTAAAGACACACACAATCTATCCAATGTAAGCTATCTAAAATTAGAATATACAAATAGTTAATATTTATTGTTATTAATAATTAACACCAGGCCGGACGCGGTGACTCAAGTCTGTAATCCCAGCACTTTGGGAGGCCGAGGTGAGAGGATTGCCTAAGCTCAGGGGTTCAAGACCTGCCTGGGCAACTTAGCGAGACCTCACCTCTACAATAAATCAAAAAATAAACCAGGCATGGTAGCATGTACCTGTAGTGTCAGCTACTTGGAAGGCTGAGGCAGAAGTCTCGCCTGACCCCAGCAGGTCGAGGGTGCAGTGGTTGTGAGCATGCCACTGCACTCCAGCCTGGGCAACACAGTGAGACTCCAACTAAAAAAAAAAAAAAAAATGAACACTTATTGGGTTCTATGTTACCCATATTTGAGATGCCTACAGCACCCCTCCCCTTCTTTAATCCCTCAGAGACAGAAGAAAGCAGGATATTCTATGCCAACCATTTTGGGGCTGTGGAAGAAAAGTTGGAAGAAAAGCTAGATGAAGAAAAGTTAACAGATCATATTTACACTTTATGGTCCAATATATAGCTCATATAGTGCAATTTTCTCTGTAATATGCATGCTAAGCCTATTAAATAAAAGATTAATGAGTAAGGAATTCAGCTTAGAATTCATGTTTAATCAGAAACTTGCTAGAAGTGTTCAGGAATTGTGTGTATGTTGCTAGTGGGTTGCTTAGAGCAGAAATAGCCATCCTCAAGAATGTACAAGGGTACTCTCCCAAGAAAAATTGGAATTGTCTTTTGGAAGGCGAGCTCTTTGTAGTACAAGTTTCCCCCATTAGGTAAGTGTTCTAGGAATCCATCAGCATCAGTGTATCAGCTAGTGTTGTGAGAGGCTGCATTTGGCTTCAGTTAATTTTTTTTTTGGAGATTCTTTCAAGGCATTTGCCCATTTTATGATAATGAGTGATTTACAAGCACACCCGCCCACACTGCACTGAGTGTTCAGTAGTTTTGACCAAAAATAGCATGACTCCCTGTCCCACCCTCCCTATTCACCTGTTCTCACCCCAAGTCACTTTTGTTTGTTTGTTTCCTTGATGAAAAAATTCCTCAAAGGGAAATGTTTTGCCAATGTGGAAAAGGTGAAACAAACAAATACAAAAACAGCAGAAACACTAAAAGGCATCAAAACTGACAAGTTCAAAAACTGTTTTGAGCAGTGGAAAAAGAATCTCGATAGGTATATTGCATCAAACGAAGAGTACTTTGAAGGTAACTACAGTTTAAACATGTAAGAATAGATACACAACTTTTTGTAAATAAATTTCAAGTCTTTTGGATCCCCCTTCATATAATTGAAGTAGATAATAACAAAGCATACCAGGCACAGTGGTTCACGCCTATAATCCCAGCACTTTGGGAGGCAGAGGCAAGAGGATTGCTCAAGTCCAGGAGTTCGAGACCAGCCTGGGCAACTTGGTGAGACCTCGTCTCTACAATAAATCAAAAATATTAGCCAGGTGTGGTGGCACACGCCTGTGGTTCCAGCTACTTGGAAGGTTGAGGCAAAAGGATCACCTGAGCCCAGCAGGTCAAGGCTGCAGTGACTGTGAGCATGCCACTTCACTCCAACCTGGGTGACAAAGTGAGACTCCTACTCAAAAAAAAAAAAAAAAGTAAGGTCACAGTAGAAGGAGGGACGAACTTAGAATACATGTTTTTCTTCCTTTGAGTTACTTCTTTTGCTCCCTTCTTTTACCTTTATTACAATGCTTTGCCCCTACAGGAATTTCAAGATATCACTGTAAGCCCAAAATGCTACTTTGCACACAGTAGTCCTCTATAAATGCTTGTTGAATTAAACAGAATGGATTTGCAGTATTGTAGATGAGCACATATGTGTACACACACCTGTGATTAAATTGTCTTCAATAATGCCTAAGACCCAGAAAGAAGAGCAGGTTTGGAATGGGTTTTTGTGATACAGAAATGGTAGAAGACTCAGGATGTAATGTAAGGCATTATTGAAATGGCTGATTGCAAGTGGAAAATAAAGAAAGATGGCTTCAGAGGATGAAGGAGGAGGTCAAGGAACCAGAGGGGAAATGGAGAAAAGATTGAATAGCGTAAGGACAATGAAGATGTTGAAAATGAAGAGATTGTAAGCAAAGAAAGTTCAGAGCCAAAGACCTCAGATTTCCAAATGCCAGTGAAATCCACTGTGGGCAAGGATCCTGCAAGTACCACAGACAGGCTAGGGCATGAAAAGCACCTCCTAAAGTATTCAACACAAGGGCCCTGAAGAAGGACTGTCCAGAAGAGGATGGAAGTGGAGACAGGATTGTGGAGTAGGAGAAGTCAAAAACCTCTGTGGTCAAAATTTTAGCACAGTCATCTGGGTGTTGACTGGAGGTAGGACCATGGTAGAAGGTAGGAGATAGGATAAAATTCACAGCTGTTGTTAGCTTGTAATTTTAAATAATGAGCCAAATTATTTGATAAGATCGAATAGAAACTATTCAAAATCACCAAATCTTCAGAACCTACATTTTAAAATTTCTTTAATTAGTTAATATAGCAAAACTACAAATAATAAAAAATTAAAATGTAGATCATTTTTTAAATAAGAACTTGCAGAACAAAAAGCCTGAACTTTCTTTATGGAAGTGTCACATTGTGTCTATGTGCTAACTTGAGGAACCTTGACCTTGGCCAAGCAGCAATGCCGCTACTTCCTTTACACTCTGCCTATGACACCCTGCAAGAAAAGAATGCTATTTCTGCTTGGAATTGAGACACATATTTTCCACTCTTAGCCAGAGGTGAGAATAAGAATGTTCCTCTTTAACAACAGCCTATAGCTAGTGACAAGAAGTGTTTGACTTTGTGAATTGTTCTCACTAGTGTGTTTTGGGGCCACAAGTGGCTGAGAATAACCACAGCTGGATGGTCATATGGATTTTTGTTTGGGAGTATTTATCTGAGTAGAAGTCAGTGCTGGGGGAATGGGATGGTCTAGCACTGGGAAATCAAACTTTCTCATCAGCCAAACAAGTCTCTTAGGCTGGGAATTGCAGAAGGTGAACATCCTTTCTAACCTAGACTTGAGACTCAAAGATATAGAAACAGCAATGAGAACAGCCATATCGTTAATTAGCAAGAACAAGCAACATATTTGTCCCTGATTCAGAAGAGGATCAGTGACTGAAATATAAAGATGCTAGCCTTTCCCTGCTGTGGGCCTTGCTCTTTGCAGGGACTTCACCTCCATTCCTAGAAGACTGAAGCCATCTTGTGCTTTTCTTTTTATTTATTTATTTTTTTTTGAGTTGGGGTCTCACTCTGTCACCCAGACTGGAGAGCAGTGGCTGCTCCCAGCCACTGCAGCCTCAACTTGCTGGGCTCCAGCAATCCTTCTGCCTCAGCCTTCCAAGTAACTGGAATTACGGGCGTGCACTACCAAGCCCGGCTAATTTTTTTGATTTATTGTAGAGATGAGGTCTCACCAAGTTGCCCAGGCAGGTCTCAAACCCATGGGCTCAGGCAATTCACTCACCTCGGCCTCCCAAAGCACCGGATTACAGGCTGAGCCACCTGGCCCGGCCCATCTTGTACTTTTCAACTTTCCTCTTCCCTCTCCACTTGAGTCTTTCCACAGCTTCATCACTTTTGCTTCCTTAAGCCATCTTTATCTTTAGTCTCTGAGAAACAAGTGCTCCATGTCCTGGCTAATATTCTTAAATTGATTCTCTCTCATCAACATGATTATCTCTCTTCTCTGTCTCTATATATTACCAGGGCTTCTATCTCCCCAAAAAAGAACAACCCACCTTCAGGAGTGCTACCCTATAATTCAAGTCCCCCTCCTCTTCTTATGCTTACTTGTGAATAACAGACTGTGATATAAAAAAAAATTAAGTTGGTCTTTGTCCCCAGTTCCTAGCATATAGCACCCAAGACCCTGGAATTTCTAGAGTAATGAGAGTGGCTTTTGTATGCTAATGAGGTGCTGGTGACTAGGGGCCCCTGGGTAACTTCAGGATGGGGTCCGGTCACCAGGAAGACTAAAGCATGGTTATAAGGTTAGAACTATTAGCCCCGATCCCTGAACTTTGAAAAGGAAAAGGGGCTGAAGATGGAGTTAATCATCAATGGCCAGTGATTTAATCAATCATGTCTACATAGTGAAACTTCCATAAAAACTCCTAAGTGGTGGGGTTCAGAGAGCTTCCAGGTTGGTGATATTGATGAAAGATATCAAACTGTAAATTATTTAGGAAGATGTATTCTGTGTCAAATGTAAGTGACCTAGGCTGATGGCACTGTCTCAAGAGATCCTGAGAGCATGTGCCCAGGGTGATTGACTTGTAGCTTGGTTATATACATCTCAGGAAGGCAGAAGTTACAAAAAAGTATGAATCAATACATGTGAGATTTACACTGATTTGACCTCAGAAGGCAGAGCACCACCCAGCAAGGGCTTGCAGGTCATAGATAGATTCAAAGATTTCCTCATTGGTAACAAGACTTAGGCTTTTTGAACAATAGATATTGGTACAGATGTGATAAAAAGGGAAAACTTATACACTGTTGGTGGGAGTGTAAACTAGTACAAACTCTATGGAAATCAGTATGCAGATTTCTCTTTTTTTTTTTTTTTTTTTTGAGTCAGTCTCACTTCATCACCCAGACTGGAGTGCAGTGGCATGCTCACGGCCACCCCAGCAGTTGACCTGCTGGGCTCTGGCGATCCTTCTGCCTCAGCCTTTCAAGTAACCAGAACTACAGGCACACGTTACCCACGCCTGACTAATTTTTTTTTTTTTTGAGTTGTAGAGACAAGGTCCACTCGCCTCGGCCTCCCAAAGTGCTGGGATTACAGGCTGAGCCACCAAACCTGGCCTAGATTTCTCAAAGAACTAAAAGTAGATCTACCATCTGATTCAGAAATCACACCACTTGGTATCTACCCAAAGGAACAGAGATCGTTATACAAAAAAGACATCTGTACTCATATGTTCATCATAGCACAAGCGATAATTGCAAAGATGTAGAATCAACCTAAATGCCCATCAGCTGACAAGTAGATACTGAAAAGTAAATATATACATACCATAGAATACTATTTAGCAATGAAAATGAATGAAATAATGTCTTTTGCAACAACTTGGATAAATTACAGATTATCATCGTAAGGGAAGTAATGCAGGAATGGAAAACAAAAGCCACATGTTCCCTTTTACAAAAGGGAGCTATACTAAGGAACTGCAAAGGCATATAGAGCAGCATAATGGACATTGAAGACTCAGAAAAGAGAGGGGGGGATTAGGAGTGAAAAATCACCAATCAGGTACGAAGCACACAGGTGAAGGTGAAGGGTACAGTTAAAGCCCAGACTTCTTCACTGCTATACAATGCATCCACATAACTAAAAATCATTTGTACTCTCTAAAGCCATTGAAATACAAATTTAAAATAATAATAAAATATAAAAGTAAAGGGGGAAGAAAGTTTAGGCTTTCTGAAATCAGCAAAGGAAATGCTAAGTCAAGATAGGGGCATTGAGAGGAAGTATCTTGATATATAAACAAAGTTGCATAGGCAGCAACCCAAGAGAGAATAGATAGCAAATTTCTAACTTCTCTTTAGATCCCCAGGAAGGAGATTCTATACAGATAGAAATTTCCCCAAGAGTTGACTTTGCAGGGTCATAAAATATTTTTTATTTTCTTCTCTATCTGTTATGTGATGTTATGCCCGAGTCAGGTTGGAAAGCTGATGAGACTTTGTAGGGCATGACTCCCCAGGTCCCTAAGTTAGGAATGTGACAAGACAGAAAAAGAAAACGTCATTGAACACATCAATGTATGAGGAATGTGGCATGCTCAGGGGGACACAGAAGCTCTTCACGCCATCCTCATACCTGCCGCTCCCAGCATCTCATTCAATTGACTGTCTCTGAGTTGTATCCTTTACAATAAACTGGTAATAGTAAGTAAAGCACTTTCCTGATTTCTTTGAGCTGTTCTAGAAAATTACAGAACATGAGAATTTCTGCTTACAGACAGTTGGTCAAAAGTAAAGGAGGGGCCTGCCTGAAGTAGAGGCAGCATTGCAGCATTGTGGGACCGCTGTCTGAAAGGGGGCAGCACTGTAGGACTGAGCCCTCAAAGTGTGGCGTCTGGCACTAACTCTGAGTAGTTAGTGTCAGAATTTAATTGGATTGCAGGACACTCAGCGTGTGTCCAGAGAGTAAAGAACTGGTTGTTGGTATGGGAAAAAACAAAAATCAAACAATAAAACCATACATTTGCCTTGAAAAGAGTAGTGGGTAAAAATATCTTAGAAGGCCTCTCTGCTGGGATCCTGAAAGAAATCAAAATATTGTATCCCAAAATATATTTTTTTGACATATTTTGAAATGGTTGCCACAGAGCCAGCAAACAGAAGTGGCCTTATAAAGCTGTTTTCTAACCGGGCTCGGTGGCTCAGCCTGTAATCCCGCGCCTTTGGGAGGCTGAGGTGAGTGGATTGCCTGAGCCCGCGGGTTCGAGACCTGCCTGGACAACTTGGCGAGACCTCATCTCTATAATAAATCAAAAAATTAGCCAGGCGTGGTAGCGCATGCTTGTAGTTCCAGCTACTCAGAAGGCTGAGGCGGAAGGAACACCGGAGCCCAGCAGGCGAGGCTGCGGTGGCCGGGAGCGGCCACTGCACTCCAGCCTGGGTGACAGAGTGAGACTCTAACTCAAAAATAAAAATAAAAATAAATAAAACTGTTTTCTGTGGGAAAAATTTGCATCTGTAGAGACTTTCCATTAACGTAGCCATGCCTCTCCCTTTCTGTGTCTTTCTGGATCCAGAAGAGATTGAGAGTCTGATACCTTAGCGATTTCTGAGAAAACTAGAAATTGACCTTCCATATGACCCAGCATTGGGAATACACCTATTGGGAATATACCCAAAGGAATTCAATACATTCTACCATAAAGATACCTGCACATGCATGTTTGTTGCAGCTCTATTCACAATAGCAAAAACATGGGACCAGCTGTGCTGCCCATCGAAAGTGGACTAGATAAAGAAAATGTGCTACGTATACACAATGGAATATTATGCAGTCATAAAGAAGGACAAACATATGGACTTCACAGCAACTTGGATGGATTTAGAGTAGATACTCAGTGATCTATCACAGAAACAAAGAACAGAGTACCATATGTTCTCACTCATAAGTGGACCTTGAACAATTATCATAGTACTATAAGAAAGGAATTGGCAATAATGGGAAACTGCCAGGGGAGGGGGGTAGGATTGGTAGTTGAGGGAAACTGCCAGGGGAGGGAGGGACACACCTCATCAACAAGGGTACCTGCATAATGAACATTTGCATACCTAACCTGAATTGTACCCCACATCTTTAAAATAAAAATAATTAACAACAACAAGAGAGAGTCTGACACCTTTAAAAGTCTGAAAAGAAACATTCCCTCTGAAGGACATTTCATCTATATAACAAAACCATTTTGCTTACCAAGCCTATTCCTGTCTTTCTCCCATAACCTGTCTTGCTATTAAAACCTGTTTTGGGACATACTCTGAGTAATCTTTTTTTTTGGTAACCTCAAGATGACATACAAGTTTCTGAAACTTATTGGGAAGTTGAGTCTTCATTCTGAAGGCTCTGATATATACACATTAAATAAATTTGTATACCTCTTCTCCTATTAATCAGTCTGTCTCATGCCAGTGATTTTTCAGTAAATCTTTTTCTGCAATCTTCCCTGTTCCAGCTGGAAAGTCTAACTATGGTATTTCTTCATCATCTCAGAACTTGACCTTGGCTTTGAGAACTTGTATCCTTTCTTGTGTTTCTGACTTTGGTTTGGGAATGTATCTAACTTAATTTCTGACTTCTTGAACTTCTATTTTGATCACCTCATTTCTAATCATTTCTTAGTATCCCTAATGCCATAAAGCAATAAAAAGTACCTGATAGTTTTGACAAGATACCAGGTAACTCCTTCAGGAGTAATCGCCTTTTTTCTCAAGACGTATACCTGTTATAGAATGTCCATTCTCTCTGGAAAGAGCCCATTTCCTACCTTCAGTTCACTTCTTTCTTTTAATCCAATTAGATATGTCTATCCTCCAATGCAATGTCTCCAACTACAGATCAACCTTCAAAAAGAGACCATTCCTGCTTCTTTGCTGTGTTGTCATCACATAATATAAGGGCTCTTGGGAAAGTATTAAAGTTGATTTCTATTTAAATCATCTCTCAAATTGGTGTATTTTATGTATTATGACTGAACTCCATTTTGAAAAATGCCTTTCATTCAACTTACCTTCTCTCCAGCTATCACTCTTCTGCTCTCCTCTTCTTCCCATTCCAACTTCTCAAAGTGTTGCTTGTACTCACTATCTCTGATTCCTGACTTCCAAGCCATCCTCAACGACTCCCATCCCGAACTCTCCCCAAAACAGCTCTTCCTAAGGTCAACAAGGACCTCTTTGGTACTATAAGTGATACACTTTTTCTAATCCTCAATTTTATTTAATTTGTCTTTCATGTTTGATAATGTTAATCACCCCCTTTCTTCTTGAAGCACTCTTTTTTCACTTCCTGAACTTTCCCCTGGTTCTTCTCTGGCTCCTCTGCAAGATCAAGCTCCTCTATTCAATGAATAAATGGTGAAGTTCTTCAAGACTGGTCCTAGGTCTTCTTTTTTATATTCTGTACCCTATATTCCCTTCCAAGAAAACATCATCCATGCCTTTGGTTTTGATTATCACCTATATTATCACTATAGGATAATAGTGATATGACTAAGGAGACGACTAACACATTCATATCTCCAGTCTGGACCTGTCCTCTAAGCTTCAGTCCCTTATTTCCATATATCTGTTTTATCTACCCTCATGGATGTCTCAAAATGCTCTCAGAACAAGCAAAAGTGAATTCATCACTGTGTTAGCATCTTGGCAGGAAGAAATAACACCTTCCAATGAAGATGCTTAATGAGAATTTAACAAAAATATTAACAAAGAAACTTTTTTTTTTGAGTTGGAGTCTCACTCTGTTGCCCAGACTGGAGTGCAGTGGCCGCTCCTGGCCACCGCAGCCTCGACCTGCTGGGCTCCGGCAATCCTTTCACCTCAGCCTTCCAAGTAGCCGGAATTACAGGCATGCACTACCACGCCCGGCTGATTTTTTTGATTTATTGTAGAGATGAGGTCTCGCTGCCCAGGCGGGTCTCGAACCCGCGGGTTCAGGCAATCCACTTACCTCAGCCTCCCAAATGCGCGGGATTACAGGCTGAGCCACCAAGCCCGGCTACAAAGGAACTTTTTACCAAGGTTTGGACAAGGTTAAAGGAAACCAACTAGGGACAGTGAATTAAGGGAATAAATACTCTGATATTATCCTCCTGCCCTGTGACCTCCTGATCTTTGGGGAAATTCAACCAGACACCAGAAAATATGGGAACCTGTTGAGGTTGCTCATATAACTCAATCTCTTGGGGATCAGATCAGGAGGTGGAACTAGAGGGACAAATGATTAATAATAATATTCATCATAATAATAATATTCAGTATGTTGATCTTCTCACGAAAACATGTTCTCTTCCAGCATTCCCTACTTGGGGAATGGTACCACCAACATCCAGTCACTCAAACCAGAAACCCAGAATGTTCTTCACATTCCCTCTCTCTTATCCTCCATACCCCAGCCAACATATGTCCTAGTAGAACTTTCAGAACAATCTGGTCTCAACCATTTCAATACAACTGACTTCAGATTTACATGTACCTCCCTACTTCTTCTTAATTCTTCCTCTTACTTCTTGGTCCTTCTCCCTGATGTTAATATAATTAACATTATATTGCATGTAGAATTACTTTACTAGCATCTATCTTTCCCTCCATCCATAAGCTCCATGGTTGGCAGAGACTATGATTATTTTTGTTCACCATCATTTCTCCTGTCTCTTGCCACAGTTCCTGGCATAGAGAAGGTAATGAATAATATTTGTTGATTGAGAACACGTTAAAACTTGCAGGAATATATATAGATCACATTGTCACTTTCCATCATCAGGGGAGAGAGCAGGAATCCTGTCATCAGCAAAGAAAGTTAAGCAACTTGTCCGAGAATTTGGAGTAAGTTATTTAAAAAGGTGGTTTTACTATTAACTAAGTGTTGGGCCCTAAGAGTTTTACTAATGTATCAGGAGTTGACTCTCAGCATATGAACTCAGACACATAGGGAAATACTCACTTCTCTATTTGATTTAAATCCAACAAAATCTAACTTTGAGCCCTGCTAAGTAGGCTGGTAGCAAATTCAGTTATTTTGGAATCCTTCCCTTCTCTAAGAATTGCAGCAGGATCAAGATGGTTGTGCAGTATCTAACAATGACGGGAAGGGCTTCTAGGCTCCAGTTAATCACAACCCTACTGAAATTCTCATTGTCTAAGTGTATAGTGACGTGTTGAGATATAGAGGCTCTCTGCTTTCATACTACCCTGTAGCTGGAGTACAGGAATCTGTGCCTGGGCTGGAAGCCTCAGAAACTAGGGTCCAGCTTCCCTCAATACCTTGAAAAGAGTTTGCCTTATTCCCCACTGTGTTTTGAGACTTGGGAAGGAGTTTTGTGGGTGTGTGTTCTTACCCTACTCTGGTTTCTGTCCTCTCTTTTTATTGTAGGAATGAACTGATCATCTCTCTCTTCCTCCCATATTCCCTCTCTCGGTGTCCCTCAAGGAGGATTCATCAGTAGACTTTCATCAATAAACTCAGGATTTAGTAAAACAGAAGCAGGAAGGGAAGTGGTTTGCAGGCAACTTCTGCTGTAATTGAAATCCTTTTTCAAAGCAAAGAAGCACAAAAGAGCTGTTTATTTTGGTGGAATGGATGTGGGGGTCGGAGGGAACTGCAGGAAAACCAAAAATAAGTATATTCCTCACAAAGTAGACTGCCACACTAATATCATTTCATTAAACCTCACAACAAGCTTGGGACTTAATTACTATGGTCTCTAATTTTTAGATGAAAAAAATTGTAACAATGAAGCTTTCAATAACTTATCCAAGGTAACCCAACTAGTAGGTGTCCAAGAAAAGATTTAAGTTTGAAATCTGATTAATCTCAAGCTTGTGGTCTAGCTTTGGAGAAATGAAGAGGAAGAGAATCATGGGATAAGGCTCCACGTATATCATGACTGGATGTCGTGAGCTGGCAAACCCATTGTTAGAAAAACCAGGTTTCATCACCTGGAAAAATCTAAAATGGAATTTCCCTGATGTAGAGAAAAGATCAACAGGAAGAAGTTTGTTTGACAATAGATAAAAATGTGAATTATCAGGTGGGGAAATTTAGAAAGGAAGGGACCCTTAGACTCAATGCCTTTCCACCTGTGAGCCATTCAACTTGCTCCCGAAGGCAGAACATGTTTTGTAGCAATACTTTTGAGTTGGGATTTTTTTTTAATGGATTCCAAATGAAAATCCCTTGTTCTCTTTGTGGGACAATCTCTTATTTTAATGCCAAAGATTTACTGTTTGATGGGGAAATTGTTGTCAAAATATGGTTCCCATTCCACAGCCATCAGAAAACATATGGGAGGGATATATAGACAAACTGGGGACACACACACATACACACACACACACACACACACACACACACACACACACACGAATAACTTTCCTAAATAATTTGATGATGACATTTGGAATTGATCTCATACATATTAAACCCTCAGAAAATCCATGTCTATGAAGTGAGGCTTTAAATATTAAGCTTCATTGCCTACAAAGGTCAAATACACCCTCTTGTGGTAAAATGGCATATTTTATTTCCAGATAATTTCTATCATAAAGCTCACACGATGGTAGTTTGAAGAATAATGAGTACTTGAGAGGAAACAATGAAACTTATAATGACCTTATGCTGTAATGCCAAAACCATTTTTTAAAACATTAACTACATCCATCTTATGGACCCCCATAAGCTTTAATTTTCAGATGAAAAATATGAGATTTCAAAGACTTGTATAACTTGTCCAAAGTAACCCAACTAAGGTGTAGAAAAGTGAAGTGGAACAAAGGTATTGAATGTCCTGCCTCTCTGTTAAAACAAACATATCACTAAGAAAATGGATCTGGACGGGCTTGGTGGCTCAGCCTGTAATCACAGCACTTTGGGAAGCCAAGGCAAGTGGATTGCCTGAGTCCACGGGTTCGAGACCCACCAGGGCAACTAGGCGAGACCTCATCTCCACAATAAATCAAAAATTAGCCAGGCGTTGTAGCACGCGCCTGTAGTTCCCGCTGCTTGGAAGGCTGAGGCGGAAGGATAGTCGGAGCCCAGCAGTTCAAGGCTATGGTGGCCGTGAGTGTGCCACTGCACTCCAGTCTGGGCAACAGAGTGAGACTTCAACCCCCCCAAAAAAAGAAAAGAAAATGGATCTGATTTCCAAAAAATATAAGAGATAATGCTGAAGAACTAATACAACTGCCAAAAGGTGAATTCAGTCACTTAACATAGTGATCTGCCATAGCCAAGGGGAAGCAGTCAGCTACTCAGGCATGGCAGGACTTCCATTTTGTTATTTGGCTTTCCATGTAATACTGTTGTCTATCAGTCAGTCACTTATAGGACCAATCCATCAACATGTTTTGAGCACCTGATATTGCTAGGTAGTCCTAGACGCTAATGATAAAGTGATGACCAACAGACAAAATACTTGGCCTCATGAAGTTAACATTCTACCTGGGTATATTAGCTTTCAGTCACTGTGCAACGAGATACTTACTTACAGATTTAAAACAATACTTATTTATAGCATTCAGTTCCCCACGTCAGAGCCTAGACTGATGGACTGGAGTCACCGCTCATGGCCAAAATCAGGGTGTCAACTGGGCACTGTTTTTATCAGGAAACTCTAGGAAGAAGAATCCACTTTCAAGTTCATTCAGGCAATTGGTAGAATTTAGCTCTTTGTGGTTACAGGACTGAGGTCTCCAGTCACTTGCTGGCTATCTGCTGGGGACACCCTCAGCTTGTTCAGGTAACTCAAAGTCCTCCTCACATCATCTTTCCATCTTCAAACCAGCAATGGCACATCCAGCCCTTCTCATGTTTTGAATCTCTCTAACTTCCTCTCCTGGACCGACCAACCAGAGAAACACTCTGCTTTTAAAGGGCTTGTGTGATTAAATAAGGCCCACCCAGATCAAATTCCTTTTGCCGATAACATAATAATGGGAATGCTATCTTATCATATTCCCAGCTTCCACCCTCACTCGAGTCATTCTTAAAAATGTGCCTCCCATTATGGGCAAGAGGGTAATGAAGGCAAAAGCGTAATTTCTGGTCCTGAAGTCTAAGAAAGGAAATGCACAGACTGCTATAATAGAGAGACGTGACTAATAAGAGAGCAAGCCACACAACACACTGCAAGAAGAGTGTTCCAGACCAAGAGTGACGGTTTCAGAAAGACCCTGAAACAGGATAAAATATAGGGTATTCTGGGAACAGAAATAAGGTAGATAAGAAAGAGTGGGACAAAATCAGACTGGAGAATTGAGTCTGAACAAGGCAGTACAAGCTTTTTTTGTGAGGAATTTGGGTTTTATTTTTAATATGTTTAAAGAGTCTTCCAAGCATTTTAAACTCAGGAATAGAGTGATCTGATTTTTATTTTACTTATTTATTTTTGAGTTAGTGTCTCACTCTGTCACCCAGGCACGGCCTTGGCTCACTGCAGCCTCAACCAACTTGGTTCAGGCAATTCTTCCATCTCAACCTCCCAAGTAGCTGGGACTACAGGCTCACACAATCATGCCTAGCTAATTTTGTAACTTTTTTTCTTAGAGATGAGTTCTCACAACACTGCCTTGGCTGGTCTCAAATTCCTGGGCTCAAGTGATCACTCTGCCTCAGCCCTGATTTGTATTTCTAAAAGATGACTTTAGGGCCAGGCATAATGGCTCACACCTGTAATCCCAGCACTCTGGGAAGCTGAAACGAGAGGATCACCTAAACCCAGGAGGTCGAGGCCGCTGTGAGCCTTGATCATGTCACTGCACTCCAGCCTGCGTGACAGAGTGAGATATCAACTCAAAAAATAAATAAAATAAAAATAAGAGATAACTTTACAGTTAGGGAAAGGGATTAGAAGGGAAGAGGAGTAAAAACAGAGCGAGCAGTTAGGTGTGTGCTTGGTTGGTCCAGGAGAGAGATGATGGGGCTAGAGCTATGGTGGAGGCAACAGAGGGGATGTAAGGTGGGATCTTCCAAAGATACATTTGGGAACTATGATTGAAGGGATTTCTTGATAGGCTGTTAAATTATTTGACATAAACTGGGCTCGGTGGCTCAGCCTGTAATCCCACAACTTTGGGAGGCTGAGGTGAGTGGATTGCCTGAGCCCACGGGTTCGAGACCCGCCTGG
>NW_007244114.1:99644-103402 GCF_000164805.1 Carlito syrichta
CTCCAGTCTGGGCGACAGCATGAGACTCCAACTCAAAAAAAAAAAAATTGACATAGATTACCATGCAGAATTGGGATTTTGCATATGCAGTCTGTAATAAAAACAAATATAATGTCATTTGTAGTAAATACGTTTATGCAACTGTGAAGAACAAGAAACTCAAATGGAGTACCAGCAAGTCAGGAGTGTCAGCTACTGGGGCCAGAGAAAGCCTTGGTAGGATGTGTCAGAGAGAAGAGATCACCTGCCAGCCTCAGGCCTCCAAGGCAGGTATTGTGGAAGGCTAGTAGTCAAGATGAAATTCCTCTCCCGGGTGGCCTCCTTTACCCTGAAAGTCTCTCTTAGCCCCCAAGACACCACAGGATCTCCTGGCACAAGAAATTTAAAATATAAATTCTCCCTTCCTTTTATCTGTTCCTGAGAGATTTAAAAAAGATTCACAATGATTCTTACAGCATCTATGGAAAAATCTCAGTAATGGGTAGACAAAGATCTAGTTCTATAAGAGTGAATGGTCTCAAACGAGGCCAGTATGAGGAATCAAAGTCAATTACTTTCTTCAAAACAGACTCAGTGCAACTAACAAGGGAAAACTTTTTAAGGAACTTGATATGCTCAAGGACGTTTAAGAAGATATGTCTTCTTTTTAAAAAAAGCTTCAGCCTGTAATCCCAGCACATTGGGACGCTGAGATGAGTGACTTGCCTGAGGGTTTGAGACCAGCCGGGGCGACTTGGCGCGACCTAGTCTCTGCAATTAAAAAAAAAAAAAAAATTAGCCTGGCATAGCGCACACCTGTAGTTCCAGCTACTAGGAAGGCTGAGGCGGAAGGATCGCCAGAGTCCAGCAGATCAACACTGGGGTGGCCGTGAGCATGTCACTGCATTCCAGCCTGGGCAATGGAATAAGACTCCAACTCAAAAAAATAAAATAAAATATAAAGTATTAAGGAATAAAAAGCACAGAAAAAAAAAAACCATCAAGAGAGCGGGGCGACATCCCACAGAATGGGAAAAAATATTTGTTAACTGTATGTCTGACAAAGGCCTAACATCTAGGATCTACAAGGAACTCAAACATGCCAAAAGGAAAAAACCAAACAGCCCCATTAAAAAGTGGGCAAAAGACATGATACTTCTCAAAAGAAGATATATGGGAAGCCAACAGACACATGAAAAAGTGCTCAGTCTCACTAATCATCAGAGAAATGCAAATCAAAACCACATTGAGATACCACCTAGCCACCATAAGAATGTCCATCATCAATAAAACAAAAACAGCAGATGCTGGCGAGGATGTGGAGAAAAGGGAATGCTTCTACACTCCTGGCAGGAATGCAAACTAGTTCAACCTCTATGGAAAACAACGTGGCGATTTCTAAAAGAACAAGAAATTTGAGTTCCATACCCAGCAATTCCCCTACAGGGAACATATCTGGAGGAACTCAAATCATTCTACAAAAAAGATACCTGCACATGCATGTTTACTGCAGCATTATTCACAATAGCAAAAACATGGAACCAACCGTGCTGCCCATCAAAACTGGACTAGATTTTTAAAAAGTGGTACATATACATGATGGAATATTATGCAACCATAAAGAAGAAAAAACAAGCCAGGCTCAGTGGCTCAGCCTGTAATCCCAGCGTTTTGGGAGGCTGAGGTGAGTGGATTGCCTGAGTCCGCGGGTTCGAGACCCGCCTGGGCAACTTGGCAAGACCTCATCTCTACAATAAATAAAAAATTAGCTGGGCGTGATAGCGCATGCCTGTAGTTCCAGCTACTTGGAAGGCTAAAGTGGAAGGATCGCCGGAGCCCAGCAGGTCGAGGCTGCAGTGGCCAGGAGCGGCCCCTGCACTCCAGTCTGGGTGACAGAGTGAGACTGCAACTCAAAAAAAAAAAAAAAAAAAAAGGAAAAACATATGGGCTTTGCAGCAACTTGGATGGAGTTAGAATCTACAATACTCAGTGATCTATCACAGAAACAGAGAACTGGGAGGACTACATTTTTTCACTCATAAGTGGACCCTGAACGTTTACCATAATACTATAAGAAAGGGATTGGCAGTAACAGGATACTGGCAGTAACAGGATACTGCCAGGGGAGGGGAGCGGGGCACAATATCAATAAGGGTAACTGATCTCAAACCAAGCTAAGTGGAAACAAAGAGAAGGCCCAAACTTTACCTGTATGATGACCACTTGTATACCTAATCCTGAATTGTACCCTACATCTTTCAAATTTAAAAAAAATTTTTTTTTTTTAAATTTTAAAAGCACAGGCAGTCGTGAGATAGAAAAGGCACTCTTGCCCTTCATTACAGAAAATATATGTTATATAGGCCGGCATGGTGGCTCATACCTATAATACTAGAACTTTGGGAGGCCAAGGTGAGAGGATTAACGAAGCCCACGAGTTCGAGACCAGCCTGTGTTGGGAGCCAGCCTTGGAGGTCCACACGATTGACAGGGTCCCGGTGGGTCGAAGACCCCAGGCCGCAGGACAAGCCCAGGAAGCTGAGGCCCTTCTGTCTTCCACCTTTGCTGTTTGATACGGCTGAAGAAATTCTGTGCAGTCGTGGAAGAAGAAAATGGCATGTTTATGCGAAGTACTCACGCCTAACCTGAGAATGTCATGGTTCATTTTCCCATTTTCCCACTATAGCGCTTGGCCTTTTCTAACATATGCAAGGGTTAAACTCTGAAGCACATCAAGAATGCTTTCTTTCACTTGGTTATAAGTTACTAGATATTGCTTAAATAAAAAGATATTAGTATATTCACTCCTTATTTGATTTAGAATTATGCAGTTTAGTGTTTAAGACATAAGGTTTTTTAGAAGTACAAGTTTATGGTAAGTTCATTATGTGCTCATTATAGTTCTAACACTTATCTAGGAGTTATGTAGGTGATTTATAACACTGTCTTCACAGACTTAGGATAAAGATTAATTGTTAAGGTTTTTACTTAATTCTATAGTTAAATTTTAAGTAAACATTTATAGAGTGGGTTTTCACTGAATTCATAATATACTAATTAGTTACTTTTATGATAATTAACTAAATACAGAAAGCAACCTTGGGGGCCTGGGAAATGTCATTAAAAGCTTCTTTTGAGTTTTCTTTAGAAATAAACACTGCAGGATAAGAGAAAAGTAACGAAGACACCTGGACAAGAAAGGCGATTACAAAAGCTTTGAAGGTCGTAAAAGCCCAAAAAGAGAAGAACTGCTACATGAAGAACCGTGCACCTGGGAACTTTCTTGAAGCACTTCAAGGACTGTAATTTGGGACTCTTTTGAAGAAAGTTGCTGGCAGTGCTATTCTAGACATGATAATTGTTTTATCCATGTATTAATCATAATTGGTAAATGTAATATCATACAAGTTTATATAATCAATATTCATATGTATGAGGGTTGACAAAAATTATTAGGCTCTGGTTATGTTTAACAAGGTTTTTACTTTGTGTCATTAATTAAGTCTTAGTGCTATAGTTTAGTGTTTTATAGCTACTTTGAAGATTGTTTTAAGTTCATAAGTTTAAGGTCACACAATGATAAAGCTGGTGCCTCAAAGATAATAATAATTGCTCCACCGCCTATCTTAAGACAAAGATGTTTTCCAGGAGGTTGCCAAGCATAAGGGAAAACAGCCAAATCACCATTATCCTAAACTTAAAAGCTCATTGGCAATTATGCAACCATAATTTTTTTAGTTGTGTTAGTTTTATTTCATTATGTTTCATTCACTTATATG
>NW_007244114.1:103540-127454 GCF_000164805.1 Carlito syrichta
TATAGTTTTGTATTAGTGATTTTAAGGCTTTTTTAATTAGACAAGTGATGTGGAACCAAAGTCAAAGTAAACCTTGTATGCATTGTGTTTAGTTTAAGTGAAACTCCTTTTACACTTATCTCAAGACTCATTAACTGAAAGTAGATAGTGTTTTTGGCTTATTCGTTTCTTCTAAAGACCGCTAGATGGTGGTAACTTTTAAAACATATGTACGTGAAGGAATTTTCTTTGTCTTGCCCCTTTTACAAATGCTATAAAAGCTTTCTGTTAACTAATAAAGGATGTCATCTGCTCAGGAAGCAGGTGTCCGGGTATAAGATTTTCGTCTTTCGCCTATCCATCTCTCCTTCAGGAGATCTCACGACCTGGCAAAGGGGCTGGACCCCTTCAAGCCTGGGCAACTTGGCGAGACCTCATCTCTACAACAAATCAAAAAATTAGCTGGGCACGGTGGCACATGCCTGTAGTTCCAGCTACTTTGAAGACTGAGGCGGAAGGATGACCTGAACACAGCAGTTAAGGCTGCAGTGGCCGGGAGCGTGCTACTGCCCTCCAGTCTGGATGACAGAGTAAGAATTCAACTCAAAAAAAATATATATATATATATATATATATATTTATATGTATATATACATATATATATGTTATATATAATATGTATGCACAAACATGTATACACATACGTAGCACATACATAAATGAGGAACCTTTTGTCTTTTCTACAGTTTGGAATCACTCAAATAAATATAGACATTATCTCTTTTATTATGTTGAACTCAGTTGTAATACCATTTAAATCTATTTCCTTTTTTAAAATACTAGCTCTGTAATTATCATGCTAGTCTATTCTGTGTCTGTTCTGGTTTTTTAACTCTTATTGGGTCCATTTCATAAGTTAATATGTTAATAGGAGAACTTCTGTGTCAAGATCTTAAAATATATTGCCATATTATTGCACATAACAGTCTGTAACATTTCTTTTAAACTCTTTTCTTATTACTAATATGACATGATGTTGCTTTCTTTTCTTACTGCATCAGAATCAGCAGGAAAATATCTGTTTTATTAGTCCTTTCAAGGAACAACTTTTGGTTTCGTTTATCTTTTCAAATCCTTCTTTGTTTCCTAGTGAATCGATATCAGCTTTTATCTTCACTACCACCACTTCATGCTTTTCTATGGCTTAATTTGTTATTCTTTTTCTAAATTGTGAGGTTATATACTTTGTTCATTAGTTTTAGATCTGTATTTAAAATTAAAGATACTGTCATGGACAGCTACGCAATTTTCTATATATTTTAGTTGAGACCCATAGGTTTTGGTAATGAAATATTTTCTTCTTTATTACAATTGAGAAAATTTGTGAGGTTTATTCCTAAGTATGATTTGGCTAAAGGGTTATTTATGAGAGTGCTTTTTAATTTATACAAAAATAATTTTTGGTCCCTTTTTCATTGTTGATTTCTGGACTTATTGAATTAGAAAAGAATGGGGTCTGTAAAATTTCTACTTTTAAAAAAAAAATTTCTACTTTTGGTAAATTATTAAATTTTTCTTTTGGCCAAGGACATCATTGAATCTTGTAAGTGTTCCACAAGCATTAAAAAATAATAACATTTTCTTCTCATAGAGAGACAATGTTCCCTCTATCAGTGGGAACATATACTTGTGTATACCAAGTAACCTAATTTTGATTATATTTTACTTTATAGATTGTGTTATTCAAATAATATATAGACCTACTTATATTTTGCTGTTTAATTTGTCAAATTTGAAAGAAGCACATTAACATTTTCCATTATAATGGTATTTTTAAAATAAATCTCTTTGTATTTTTAAAAGTTCTTCATACATTACAATATTTAATAAATGATGCTGGCATGATTCATTCTCCATCTAGACAAAAACAGATCCAGACTCATCCCATATGCAGCAATTAATTGCACATAAATTTAACTTGTAAATGTGAAAATGAAAGTGCTAGAAGAAAACTCAGGAGAATGTAGCTCTAGAGATCTTTTCAAGCAAAACTATAAAAACCTAGAATTCATATATTTTTGACCACCTACAATTTTCAACTATTATATGACAAAAATTCACTGTCTACAAAGTCAAAAGGCAAATGATAATAGGTGTACTGGCAAAAGTTCCTAGGAAATCTCTCTTTGAAAGCCCGGGGGCTGGGCTCGGTGGCTCAACCTGTAATCCCCAGCACTTTGGGAAACCGAGACGAGTGGATTGCCAGAGCCCGTGGGTCCAAGACCCACCTGGGCAACTTGGTGTGACATTGTCTCTACAATAAATCAAAAATTAGCTGGGCATGGTAGCACGCGCCTGTAGTTCCAGCTACTTGGAAGGCTGAGGAGGAAGAATGCCAGAGCCCAGCAGGTCAAGGCTGCAGTGACCGGGAGTGTGCCACTGCACTCCAGTCTGGGCTACAAGAGTAAGACTCCAACTCAAAAAAAAAAAAAGAAAGAAAGAAAGCCTGGGCCCTCCCTTCATACACCTTCACCTTTTTGCAAAGAGGCTTTCTCTTTCTCTCTTTGATCACTGAATTGTTTCTTAAAGTCACTGAAGCTTGTAGGCCTTAAATATAGAATAGTCTTGTGTATCCCGATTAGCGACAGTTTATATCTCCATATCCATGCTGTGCTTGAAATGTAAGACAGGGGTTGGCCTTTACAAGTCATTTCAAAGAATCAGTGGGCTACTTGTGCATGAGCAGTCCAGTCTCTGAATGTCCAGTAGTGTCAAAAGAATCACACAGAGCTCAAATATTAGAAAATTTCACAAAAGTGAGGGTCCTGAGGCCCATCTCAAGAGCAGAGAGCAACAACATGACACACACCAAGTTCCTGCTAATTACTTTTTAGTTAGCTGAGAATTGTTGGCATGATTGATAAGGGAAAAAATATCTAATTCCTTGGACTATGCAGTTTTTCAGAAACACATTGGAGCCCTCTCTGCTGTCAGCATCGTGAGACATTGTCAGCATGTTGAGTTAGGGATTCTCTCTTCTCTGCCCCATTGAAACTAGGAACAAAAAAGATGGCATTGAAGCCTGATGTTTTTTGTACTCAGATTTGTGAGTCTAGTTTCTACATATAAGAGGCACTCATGGGAAAAATGGGATCTGCTCTTAGACATGAAACTAGATGGTGCATCTTTAATCAAACTAACAGAACTAGTGAGACATTGGCAACTCAAATGACAAACAGTTAACATCATTAAGATCAAAAGAGTATCTATAGATCTAAAAGGAAAAGACAAGGTAATAAAATCTATAATCTATAATAAATCTAAAATCTAAATCTATAATAAAATCTATAATCTATAATAAAATCTATAATCTATAAATCTATATAAATCTATAATAATCTATATAAATCTATAATAAAATCTATAATCTATAATAAATCTAAAATCTAAATCTATAATCTATAATAAATCTAAAATCTAAAATCTATAATCATAAAATCTATTGATCTAAAAGGAAAAGACAAGGTAATCTCTAACAAGCAAGCCACAGAAGAGGAAAATACAAATGACCAATACGCGTACTAAAAGATTTGCAACATGATGAGTAGTCAAGAAAACACTAATAAAGCAACAATCTAATACCAGTTTTCCCCCTCCAAACTGGCAAAAATTAAATAAGCCATGGTATCCAGTGCTGGAGAAAATTTGAATAAATGGGCACTCTCCTACATTGCTGGTATGAGTGTAAATTAGTACAATATATTTGCAAAATATTTTGTCATCACCTATTATTTATCCCTAAAATCTCACATTGGGAGATGTAATCTGTAATAATAAAAGCACCAGTGAGATTAGAGGTACATTGTCATTAGTTGCAGCATCATCTTCTACAGACATCTCGGAAACAACCTGAGTGTCGTTAGTTGGGAGAATGCTTAAATCAAGCATGATACAGTTGTATTGGGGAATCGTATTCAGGCATTAAAAAGGAGCCAGATCTGCATTCATTGACCCATGTGATTTTTCTAGGAATAACTCTCTAATAATAATAATTAAACAGAAAAAAACTAAAATAAAATATTGTTCTCAAATGAAATAGAGAATGAAAGGACAAATATATAACATTAAGAAAAAGGAGGCCGGATTTGGTGGCTCAGCCTGTAATCCCAGCACTTTGGGTGGCTGAGGCAAGAGGATTACTTGAGCCCACAGATTTGAGGCAGCCCGGGCAACTTGGCAAGACCTCGTCTCTACAATAAATCAAAAATGAGTCAGGTGTGGTAGCGTGCACCTGTAGTTCTGGCTACTTGGAAGGCTGAGACAGAAGGATCACCGGAGCCCAGCAGGTCGACACTGGGGTGGCCGTGAACTGCACTCCAGCCTGTGACAGAGTGAATCTCCAACTCAAAAAAAAAAAAAAGAAAAAGAAAAAGGAGATATAGTAATATCGAGAAAGAAGAATAAATTTATGAGAATAGTGTATACTTATATGTGTACACATATACAAATTAGTAAATATACATATACTTTCCTTGCAAACCTGATTTCTACTAAAGTATAAAACTATACAGATTCATTCTTTTCAGTGATTTTTTTTAATTGAATAAACTCATATATACACAAGTATCAATAAAATGTCTTTCAATACAGCCCTCAAAAAGCAATAATGGTGGAATTTTAAAACTTTGGAAAATAGATTATATTTCTGCTATGTAAATTGTTGTGGAGCAGAGAGGGGGAACCCCACTTCAGGAACCTCACATGACTCTGATACAAAAATCTGACAAAAAAAAAAACCACAAAATACAAAATTTAAGCAACTTGCCTAGATGCCAAGAAGACAGAATTATAAAAGTATGTAGCTATAAAATTTGGTTAAGTAACATAAAATCAAAGTAGTCATAAGCATAACAAACTTTGTATAAGAAGTTAATTCTGTGAATATTTTAATTTTTAAAAAACTTCATAAAATTAATGCAGCACCAATTAAAATCCAAGAGGTTTTTTGTTGCTGTTGTTGGGGAGTTTTTTGCAGGGAGGTGGGAAGAGCAAGGGATTTTCACCAAATTTCCAAAGTTCACCAGAAAAGTAAATATATAGGAGAAATAGGCAAGAAAAAAAAATTAAGAATAATGGTGAAAGGGTCTTATTCCACCCGAAAGTAAAATGTACTTAAAATAATTAAAACCAATATTGCATCAGAGAAGAAGAACAGAAAATCCAGAATGGCACAAGATTACAAATTGAGAAAGTGATACATGTAAACTTTTAGTTCCGTATAGAAAAAGTAGATCTTTCAGAAATAATATTTTTTTGTTGACTTTTTTTTTTTTTTTTGAGTTGGAGTCTCACTCTGTCACCCAGACTGGAGTGCAGTGGCCACTCCCGGCCACCGCAGCCTCGACCTACTGGGCTCCGGTGATCCTTCCACCTCAGCCTTCCAAGTAGCTGGAACTACAGGCATACGCTATGCCCGGCTAATTTTTGATTTATTGTAGAGATGAGGTCTCGCCAAGTTGCCCAGGCGGGTCTCAAACCCGCGAACTCAGGCAATCCACTCACCTCAGTCTTCCAAAGGAGCAGGATTACAGGCTGAGCCACCGAGCCCAGCTTGTTGACTTTTTTTGAATTGGAGTCTCACTCTGTTGCCCAGGCTGGAGTGCAGTGGTACACTCACAGCCACCCCAGCATCAAACCTGCTGGGCTCCAGCGATCCTTCCACTTCAGCCTTTCAAGTAGCCAGAACTACATGTGAGCGCTACCACAACCAGCTAATTTTTTTTTTTTTTTTAACTGTAGGGAAGAGGTCTCACCAAGTTGCCTGACTGGTCTCCAACCCCGCAGGCTCAGGCAATCTACTCACCCTGGTCTCCCAAAGTGCTGTAATTACACGCTGAGCCACCGAGCCCGGCCCAGAGATACTATTTTAAAACTTGGTTAACTGTTTGGGAAAAGATTACATTCAACCCAGACCTCAACTTTAATTCATTAGTAATCAAAGAAATAAAAAGAAAAACAAGATATTCTAGTTTCTTTACCTGTTTGATCAGGAAAGATATGAATATTGTGACCAAAAAGATGCTCCCAATGGGGCACAGTGGTACTCACCTATACCTGTAGTCCTAGTGACTAGGGAGGTTGAGGCAAAAGGATCATTTCAGCCAAAGGATCATTTCTCTGCTATGCCATTTGATCACATTTAATGTTTAAAAACTGACACAGTAATTCCACTTTGAAGAACTAATTAGGGACTAGATAATAATGGACAACCTGTAACAACATTGAAAAACTTGAGAAAATAAATATTTCTACTAAAATAAAAAATTATAAAATGAAGCCCAAAAGAGTGAGAAAGAACTTATACCAGAGAATAAATTGGAGAGATCATCACTGAGCTACTACTGAAAATAAGGAACCAGTTTCAGATGATTTTACAGCTAACATATCTTTAAGAAATAGGCCAGGCGCGGTGGCTCATACCTATAATCCCAGCACTTTGGGAGGCTGAGATGAGAGGATTGCCTGAGTCCATGGGTTCGAGACCAGCCTGGACAACTTCGCAAGACCTCATCTCTACAATAAATACATTTTTAAAAATTAGCTGGGCATGGTGGCACACTCCTGTGGTCCCAACTACTTGGAAGGCTGAGGTGGAAGTGTTGCCTGAGCCCAGCAGGTCGAGGCCACGGTGGCTGTGAGCATGCCACTCAACTCTAGTCTGGGCAACAGAGTGAGACTTTGACTCAAAAAAAAAAAAAAAAGGAAATAGATAATGCCTATGAATATTTGAACAATTCCAGATTGCAGAAAAGAGAGAAAAAGCCCCTTCTTAAATTTTATAGAATTGGGCAAGAAGTAGAGCCTTCAAAATGACCCCAAAGCTGGATCTGTATCTCCATCCCAAAGTGGGAGGCTGTCCTCTGCACTCCAGAGACCCCTGCCTAGACCCAGGGTGCAGGGGAGTCCAGCCTTCAGAAAACAAAAGACTGGAAGGATTCCTCTGTTTCCTGGGGTTAGTAAGGCTTCCAAGGAACCTCTTAGCTCTTAGAGTGATGTGGAGGCTATGGAGGAAAAATGAAATGCAAATTTGATTACCTTATTATTCTGTCAAATTACGTACACATTAAATTTCAAAAGAATTTTTCACAAATATTTTCAGAGGCGATCTTTAGTTTTTTGATTTCTTTAATAATTATACTTTTTCCCTTGAAGTTTCCCATATTGTTTGATGCTCTGAACAGTAAAAATGTTCTTTATAACAAAAAGAGAATTTTCATATTTTTGCAAATCCATGGAAATTTATAGATCAATTTAAGGGACAATTGACATCTTTATAATATTAAGTCTTCCTGTGTAAGATAGATAGAGAGTAGGAGTTAACTCCATCTGTCTGCAGCCCTGCTTAGTGTTTGTCAGGGATGTTTTGTGGTTTTCTTCATGTATTCGTAGGCATTTGTATATTTTGTTGATTTTTAAAATCAGATCTGTTTTTCTTCTTAACTTTCAACTAGTGTTGCTGGTATACAGAAAAAGAAGTGAATTTGGTGCATTTCTGGGAGTCTAGCTGTCTGGAGGGAAACTGACATGCTGGTTTTGTAATTAATATTGATGTCTTTGGTGTCTTCCCTTAAAAATGGTATTCTGTGGTTTATTTCAGAAATATATCCTCCATCTTGGTCAGGACATATCCTGTGGTTGCCAATTATCAATTTTTTTCCCAGAAACATTTTAATACTTATGAAGAATCTCGAATTGTCTTTTCCTTCAAATTATTAATACAGCTATTATTATTAATCTGTTTCTAAGTCTGAATCATCCATGGGTTTCCAAAACAACAAACAAAAACCCTAAGTCTTCAAGGTATGGTATTCTTTTATCATACTGATTCTATTGCCAATATTTTTCTTGGGATTTTGCTTTGGTAGTTATTTATAAATGACTTTTGTGTGTAGCTTTCTGTTTTTATGGGCTACATTTGTCCTGCTTTCTTAGTTATGCTCTGCTAACTTCATAGAATGAATTGGAAAGTTTTCCATGTTTCCTATGCTTAAAAAGTGGCTTAAATGAATAAAAAGCGTTTCTAAAAAAGAACTGATAACACTTGGGTCTCTGCACTGTTCCAATTTTGTGATGAACACTGTAGACTCATTTTATCATCTAATGGAATGAATACTTCAAAATTCAAAATATTGTTGAAGAAGAATCGCTAATGACAAGATGAAATGCAATGATAAATGAAATGAAAAGTGAGTTTTAGAAATTGTCTGTATAGAATAATCCCAAGTAGCTATAAACACATACATTCAAATAACCTGGAAAGAAATATAATAAACCGTTAACGGAGGATACTTCTGGAAGAAAGAATGTCTGGTGACTTTTATTTTCCCTTTTGAGGGTTTTCCTACATGACTCCACTCTTTCTGCCATTCTCATGCAGTATTTTTTACGATTAGGAACTAATTAATGTTTTGTTAAAGATGCTGAGCGCTTCAAGTAAAAACTCAGGCGCATGGACATCAATGACACAAATACTTCTCAGCAGTTGGATGCCAGTGAAGGAGCACATTAAATGAGGATGTGGATTGTGTTCATTGTCTCAGAAACCAGCATCTATTGCAGGGTGATGAAGGTTTGCCTAGAAAGTTTCAACCATGCCTTTTCTCTCCCATCCATTAATGGCATCCAACAGGAAATTAAAAGGGGGTGGGCAGCAAGGGTTGAATGTTTTACAAGCATTGTGGGCAGTTCTCAGAGGACAAGGGCCGGCCCAGGTCCACTGAGTGCAATCACCAGCCAGAAAAGTGCCCCAGCTCTGCTAATTAACTCATTTTGCAGACATTTGGAAGAAAAAGTCAACAATTTTAGAAAGATCTTGATTCAATATTTTACTGCAGCTTGCACCATGATGCCGATCAAATGGTATCAGTCACTCAGTACAGAAATAACAGGCTTTTCAAAGAGGCATTGAGAGCATATTTCCTCACCGTGTTATTTAATCTGGCCCAGATACCCTCAAGCATATCAGCTTTATTTACAGGTTAGCCAGTGAGTCCCCCTGGCTTCTCCACACATCATGTAGGGAGCTTCCCCTGAATCAATGGAGGTCCTCTCCCAAGCAGCACTTCCATTCCAACTGCCTGCTGCAAAGACAGCTCCTGAGATAACACAGGGGAGAAGGCTGGTCTATCCATCTCTTTCAGGTTGTTTCTTCCTGATATCCAAACATCATTAACCCAGTGAAAAATTTGGTAAAACCAGCTGCCTGGCCTCATGTCGACACAGAAGTAAACTCATTTTCCTAAGGGCCAGAGGGGGCCCTGAATGTTTGTCCATTTACATACCCACACTCTCCAGCTGTGACCACCTCTGGCTTCCATGTTAATGGAAATCATTTGTTCAATTTGCTGTGCTGGTGCTGGATTATCTCAGTGCGTGAGAATGCAGATAAGACAGGCTGATCTTCCCACAGCACCCCTGGCCTTACCCTTGCTGTTTGTTTTCTCTGTGAAGAATAAATTCTCCTATTTTCCTGTCTTATTTTGTCTTATTTATTTCCCTCTCACTCTCTCATTTTTTTTTTCTTTAATGACAAAGTCTGGAAAATTTGAAATTCAATTCAGGAATCATTTCCTTTCTCAAGCTGCCCCTAAACCCACCCCCAGGTGTTCTATTTTTTGGTTCCTATTTCTGCCCTACAAGTTTGTATCAGCACCCAATTATCAGTTTGGCTCCCACAATAGACTGTGAGCTCTTCTTTTTTTTATTTTTATGTTTTTATTTTTGAGTTAGAGTCTCACTCTGTCGCCCAGGCTGGTGGAGAGCAGTGGCACACTCATGGCCACCCCAGCATCTACCTACTGGGCTCCAGTGATCCTTTCACCTCAGCCTTCCAGGTAGCCGGAAGTACAGGCAAGCGCTACCACACTCAGTTAAATTTTTTTTTTTCAATTTATTGTAGAGATGAGATCTCTCCAAATTGCCCAGTCTGGTCTCGAACCTGTGGGCTCAGGCAATCAATTTGCCTCAGCCTCCCAAAGTGCTGGGATTATAGGCTGAGCCACCGAGCACAGCCAACTGTGAGCTCTTAAAAGACTAATAATTACAATCATGGGTATCATTTAGGGCTTTCTATTGCACTAACCAATGTGATAAGCACTTGATACTTCTTACACTTATTAAAATATTGATAAGATTTATAATATTTACATCCTGTGTATTATTCTAAAGACATTAGACTTAAAATATTTGTACAATTTCTTTTTTTTTGTCTTTTTTTTTTTTTTTGAGTTGGAGTCTCACTCTGTCGTCCAGGTTGGAGTGCAGTAGCACACTCACGGCCACTCCAGCATCAGCCTGCTGGGCTCCGGCGATTCTTCCACCTCAACCTTCCAAGTAGTCAGAATTACAGGCACATGGTCCCACACCCGGATAATATATAATTTCTTACAGCAATTTGCAGGTAAATTCTATCATTATTATTATTACCATTATACTGAGATTTAAAGAAATTCATTAATTTACCCAAGATCATGAGCTAGTGGGTGGTAAGCGATAGACTTCAAAGAATAAGCACTGACTATGACTCAATGTTGGTAGTAGTAAAAACAGACTTAATCATCTTTATAGCCCCAGTACTTAGCAATCTGCTTAAGACGTAGAAGACACCTGGCCCAGATACCTTTTATTTATGGAACACATATATGACACACTTAATAAAACAAGACAAAGACCACCTGGATGCGGAAGCAGAAAAGCTTTAAGTAACTTCAGCTTCAATGTTACATTCTAGTGACTTCCCTGACCACCCCCTTCTTACTGGCTTTTTTAACAGCCTCTAGAGCACTTACCACATACTATGTCATCCCATATTTATTTATCTGCTCTCTCATTAGTTCAGTTGTCTGTCTCCTTCACTTTATTATAAAGTGCATGAGGAGGCCGGACTTGGTGGCTCAGCCTGTAATCCCAGCACTTTGGGAAGCCAAGGCGAGTGAATTGACTGAGCCCGCGGGTTCCAGACCAGCCCAGGCAACTTGTTGAGATCACATCTCTACAATAAATTAAACAATTAGCTGGGTGTGGTAGCATGCACCCATAGTTCCAACTACTTGGAAGGCTGAGGCGGAATGATCGCCAAACTGGCAGGTCGACACTGGAGTGGGCGTGTGCGTGCCACGGCACTCCAGTCTGGGTGACAGAGTGAGACTCCAACTCAAAAAAAAAAAAAAAAAAAGTGCATGAGGAGCTTTGAAACCACTGCATTCCTGGCACCTGACATATTGTTCCCACAATTAAAAAAAAAAAAAATGAATGAATGAAATGCATCAAGTTCCCTCCAAATGCAGCTCCTTCTCACTTCTCTATACAGTGTTGAAATGCATAATGCTAAAATTTGCCCCTAACGTTCTGGCTCAACAATATTCACTCACTAAAACACGATCTGGTTTTTTTCTTGCTTCTTCCTGCCTCAGGGCAATTAAATGAACATGCACTATGGCTGGATACCACAAGTGAGTAATTAACTCTGACTAGTTTTCTCAAGAGTAAACTAGTAAACTCCACGAAAGAGTGAGCCTCCTGCAAGTTTTCTCCTCCCCAAGGGCCTTGCATCCTGAAGGTCTGGCTTGCTTTGACTTAAAAAAGAAACATAAAGAAATGTGACAGTTATTTATCCTCAAGTATCCTGAAGCAATAACCTTTTACAATTTTCTTTTCCTTTCCTACCACCGTGATATTGGTTCAGACCTATGCCTCACATTAAGAATGTGTAAATAAAGCCGGGCTCAGTGGCTCAGCCTGTAATCCCACGCCTTTGGGAGGCTGAGGTGAGTAGATTGCCTGAGCCCGCGGGTTCGAGACCCGCCTGGGCAACTTGGCGAGACCTCATCTCTATAATAAATCAAAAAATCAGCCGGGCGTGGTAGCGCGCGCCTGTAGTTTCGGCTACTTGGAAGGCTGAGGCGGAAGGATCGCTGGAGCCCAGCAGGTCGAGGCTGCGGTGGCCGGGAGCGGCCACTGCACTCCAGTCTGGGCGACAGAGTGAGACTCCAACTCAAAAAAAAAAAAAAAAAAAAGAATGTGTAAATAACCTTACCATAAATCAGAAGATTTCAGATAGGAGGGGAATTTGATAGCCGATCAACACCACTCTCCTTCTCCTTACCTCATCTGAGAAGACAATGAAGACTAGAGCTATATAGTGACTTAGATGACACCAGAATGACAGGCAGAACCCAGGCTCCTGGCTTCCTGACCTGCCTCCTATTTCCACACCCTACCTTTCATTTGGGGGCTCAATCTCTCATCTCTTAAAGCCATTTTATAGCCTGTCTTCTTTCCATATTAAGAAGCAGAACTAGGGTTGCTCAAGAATATAGGAAATTGCACAGTTTTAAGACATCAGATTGATTGTGAGCTGTGCAAAGCAAAAAGATTACATTTCCCATAAATCTGTTTCCACTCAGTCCCGGCCAGGTCAGGCCAGTTGCTCACATTTCACGGCCATTCCCTCCACCATGTGGAGACAGCCCGGTACTGCACACACAGAATAAAATTATCCCTGCAAGCAGCAGACCGCAATTTGCTTGGAGATATTTTCTCAAGTGGATTTTGACCCACATTCTTTTCTATGTCTGCAGATGGAGCTGTACTGGCCTGTATCTCAGTATTGCTGCTGAGATATAAGGAGATCGCAGAGGAAATAGAGGGGGGAAAACCTCTAAAATCTTTGACTGTTTACTTTCCTTGAAAATGTGGAGTAGCAGGAGGGTTTGAAAACCATGCTAAGAACTTGCTCATTATAAATAACGCTATTTAGCCAGGTTCGATGACTCAGCCTGTAATCCCAGAGCTTTGGGAGACTGAGGTGAGTGGATTGCCTGAGCCCGCGGGTTCCAGACCTGCCTGGACAACTTGGCAAGACCTCATCTCTACAATAAGTCAAAAATTAGCCGGGCGTGGTAGAGCGCGCCTGTAGTTCCAGCTTCTTGGAAGGCTGAGGCGGAAGGATCGCGGGAGCCCAGCAGGTCGAGGCTGCAGTGGCCGGGAGCGGCCACTGCACTCCAGTCTGGGTGACAGTGAGACTCCAACTCAAAAAAATAAAATAAAATAAAATAAATAATGCTATTTAGACTCGACTTGGAATTCTTTCATCTCTCCACCTTTCTCCAAGATCCAAATGCAGAAACCTCCCCAGATCCTATGACCTTCATTCATATTTCTCTATTTCCCAGAGCCAGATTTTTATAATACAACCAGCATTCCTGATTCACAGTTGGTAAAAAGACTTTAAAAGTCCCTCACTGACTCATAGAATCTCAGTGGTGCACAGCGATACACACAGACCTATGTGATTGTTTCCAATGGCTCCAGTACCTTCAAAAAGTTCAAGAAATTTAATTTGCAGATATTGTAGAAATCCAGAAGATGACAATATACCTTAAATAAATGTCTTCACCTCCTTTTCAAGTCGTGAACTAATACACATGAAATATGAGCAGTAAGTCAGAGGGAGATCGTCTGCGAATAGATTTAAATGTCTCCTCCAAATTGTACTAGTTCATCTGCATTTATTGATCTGCACAATTCTTGTGCTAGTCAAAAAATTTGTTCATGTGAATGGCTACAAGAACTCATTAGTGAGGATGCTTTATCCCAAAAGTATTTAAAGTGACTGATAAAAGCCGGGCAAGGTAGCTCATGCCTGTAAATCAAAAAATTTCCCAGGTGTGGTGGCGCGTGCCTGTAGTTCCAGCAACTTGGAAGGCTGAGGTGGAAGTATCACTCTGTTGCCTGGGCTGGAGCGCAGTGAAACTCTCACAGCCACCACAGCCTTGACCTGCTGGGCTCAGGCAATCCTTACCACACCACCACAACTGACTAATTTTATTTATTTATTATAGATACAAGGTCTCACTATGTTTCCCAGGCTGGTCTCAAACCCTGGGTTCAGGCAATCCTCTCACCTCTGCCCCCTAAAGTGCTAGGATTATAGGCGTGAGCCACTACACCCGGTGTTCTGTGTCTCTTTTGTTAGAAAACAACACCTTTCCTGGAAGCCTTCAGTAGATCTGGGTCCCATTGGTCAGGACTGGTCACATGCTCTGTCTTTACTGCAAAGGAGGCTGGGAAAATACTCAACAGGTAGCGTGTTCAGTTCTATTGTGGTAGGTAGGGGTCCTGCCCATAGAAACAGGGGAATGGGTTGTTCAGTAGACCACTAATTATGCTGTCAATACGTGTTACTTTCACACAGCCCAACCAAATCGTTATTTTTCTCTTATTTTTAATTTCCAAATGATCGGCATCACATTTTGAACCCTCCCTAGTAAGTGTCATCTCTCTATTCCATTGAATGTCCTTCCTTTTATACACATGCACATACATACACATGAACATAAACACATACACACATGCACAGCTTCACTGTATTCCTTCAGCTGACAAATATATGTAGCATCTATATTGTGTCTACTATGAGCCAGACAGTGTTAGATACTTGGGATACAATAGTAAACAAGGGGGAAACACCCCTCACTCTTACAGAACCTCACAGATGTCCAATTATCTCCAGATTGAGGCGATACCTAAGGCACAAGGTAATGGCAGGTTGTGATGGAACTACAAGGAACAGGCAGGGAGAGGAGCAACCTCATAGAGAACTGAAAGTCCAGGTGTTTGGGCAGGACCCCCTTTGCCTATCCTTCCATCCCTCCCTGGCCTGAGACAACTTATACTGAGGGAGCTATATGGCCCTAGCACGGGGGAGTGGACCAGCATGGACTGTATAGATGAAGGCCAGGAAGCTCTGGGTGATCTTAGGGGGAACAGAGGGATAGCCAGGGATCAATAAGCAAACTTGGAAGATGGAAGGCATGAGAGGGCATTGGAGTTGAGGATGGAGCGGAGTAAGAATACAGAGACGAAGAAGGCTTTGTAAGATGAGCAGTGCTTCCAACATGCTTCCAACATACCTCCTTCTATCAAGCTTGCTTTAATTATGTATTGACAGTGGGGTTTGGCAATATGGAAGGTAGATGAGCCAGAAGTCAAGGAGAGGCTGAAGTCGATCTGTGCTTAGATGAGCAGTCAGCCCATCCTGGGTCAGGGACTGAGCACAGCTAGGTCTGGCCTTTGTCTTCTGTTTCAAGTAGTTCCCCTAAATGGGCAATCTTGTGGCAGCAGCCAGCAACTCTTGGCCTTTGGAATTTGGGAGAAAGGGAGCTCACCTCTTGTATTTGACACATCCTTAACCCTGGAGCAAATGAGGCTGAACCTTGAAGATGGCTGTATGGGCTGGCAAGAATTGACTTTAGGAGTAGTGGATAAGAAGGATCTTGACTCAAAGCACATCTTTTCTCGAGCTTGCAGCGCACTGAAATTATTCAGAAGGTGTCACAACTTTTCATTACTTAAAGAGAAGTGGAAGAATTAAAGATGCTGGAGTCTGAACAAGATCCTGTGTGAGACTGCCTCCCAGATAAGCTGGAACCTGGAGTGCTGGACCAGGGGAAGGGCTTAAAGGTTGGAAGGGTAGCCTGGAGCACTTGGACCAGAGGAGTGCAAAGCTGGAGACAGGGAAATCTGAGACTGAGCTTTCCCACACAGAAAATGTTAAAATCTTAGCCACTAACCAGGGCTCAGTGACTCAGCCTGTAATCCCAGCACTTTGGGAGGCCGAGGCGAGTGGATTGCCTCAGCCCGCGGGTTTGAGACCTGCCCAGGCAACTTGGCAAGACCTCATCTCTACAACAAATCAAAAATTAGATGGGTGTGGTAGCGCACGCCTACAGTTCTGGCAACTTGGAAGGCTGAGGCAGAAGGATCGCCAGAGCCCAGCAGGTCAAGGCTGTGGTGGCCTGGAGCATGCCACTGCACTCCATTCTGGGCAACAGAGTGAGACTCCAACTCAAAAAAAAAAAAATCTTAGCCACTGGTGGAACCAACTCTGTCGTCCACAGGTAAGGTTTAGCAGAGAGAAAAGTTCAGTTCAAAGAGCACAAGGCTGAAACCAGGAACATCAGAACAGAACCAGGTGGAAGGCGCAGAGCTTGAAGCACATAAATATCGTATTTAGATAAGTGTCTCATCTACATGAAATTAGACTCACAGATGCTGGGAACTATTTATTAGCATTAATTGCCAGTTGTTGTCTTGGCTTCACTGAGACTTTACCTATTTAACTTCTCTGAACTTCAGTTTCTTCTTTAAAATGGGACAATGGATATTCACCTGGTGAGATCCCTTAGCCCCTGCTCAGTTGCACATTGTGACATCATGTGTATACACTGAATGAGCCTGTTACAGGTATTGGTTGTTGGGTGTTGTAGCTGCTGTGTGAGAAATGCAGAACTTTCCCAAACCAAATACCTCCTGAAATCTGCCTACAGTTCTGCAGCTTTCAGCTATTTCTCTTGGGTTCAAAATCCCTTAGCTGTGTCCCTGCTGGGGTTAGCTCCCTTGAGATCCATGAGATTGCTCGCCTCACACTTGTAAGCATTCTTGAGACCTCATTGAGCAGTTTCCTCCAAATTCACCTGAACATGAAAAGGGGCAGGCCAGACCCCAGGGAATCGTCTAATTGGCAGCTCAGCTCCGCCCCCAAGCCCCATGGCCCCGCAGCCCATCTGCTCTTGAAGCTGCTTCTACGACTGATTTTGCTTCCATAGGTCCTAGGCTACTTTAAAGACACCTTTAGACAGAATGTCTGTTTTCAAACAGATGGTCTATTTCTCCTTCTATGTGTGGGCTCCCTAATTTTTTTGATCAATGAATTCTTTTGTGTGTGTATATATGTATGTATAATATATTATATGCATTAACATAGAGGGATCTCTAGTTTTTGATGAATGTATTGTCACATGTTACAGTTCTATATATCTGAATAATGTATGATTATATAATATATTTAGTTAACAATGAACTATGTGTCTCCCCACAAGAATGAAAGCTCTTTGAGGATAAAGGTTGTGTTTTCTTCATCTCTCTGTGCCTTTAATAAAGTTTTTAAGTAATGTAAATTGAACGTATATGTTACGAACTTACTGTGGAAATGGATACCTATTATGAATCCTGAAAATGAAGCGTTTAAATATTTTTAAAATTAATAAAGCTATCAGCAGGAAAGAATTGATTTATAATCTTTAAGTCCTTTCCAAACAGATCACAAATTCTAGACCCATATAGGAAAAGATGAATTGGTTTAAACACAAAATATGTTTAAATATTTCTGTATAATCAGAAAAGTAAGACTGTAAACAAAATCAAAGACAAACCACAAACCGACCAAAAATAAAAGCAATACACAAGAGAGCCAGATGGTAATTCCCTTCATTTGCAAAGCATTTCTACAAATCAATATAAAAAGGTGAACAAGCAAATGGAATAATGAGCAAAGGGCACAGCAACTTACAGAAAAAAGAAATAATCCTATTAAGATGATCTAAGTCATTCCTAATTAGAGAACTGAAAATACAACCACATATAACATTCACTATCCAGATTGGCATTATAATATTTTGCAAATATTCCCATATGGATTAGAGTGTGAGTAAAGAAGCACTGGATACAGAGCTGTTGGGGTGTACATTGTGCAACTACTCAGAGGGAAATGTAGCCGTATCCATCTGGATTTAAAATGCACATATCCTTGAATCCAGAGTCTTACAGGTAGAAATGTTTCCTGTGGATATATATATATATAATTATATATATATATAATACACACACACACACACACACATATATGCCAAAAAGTATACACATTTTAAGAAAGAAAAAAACTGTATTAAAATTGTAATGCTCAAAATATACCAATAACTAAAGATGAGTACAAGTCACATTTGACTTCTGCAATTACAAGAGGTGCTCAAAGTGCTTACCATCAGCATCCAGACATTTCTGATTATGGCAAAATGAAAATAATACATAACATCTCTTAAAATGTATATACATTTTTGGCACTCCTAACATATGCATATATATATATATATATATTTATATATATAAAATCATATATATATATAAAATCAAATATAAAAAATACAAGATTATTCTTGCAAGCATTGTGAATAAGCAATAAAAGCCTAAGTTTGTTTCTTTTTTGTACCTTATGTTAAAGAAGCTAATGAGTTTCAAAAAATTAAGCCAAATTGTGGGAAGAGTCCTGTGCTGAAAAGCTTGGAACCTGACACATATATTCATAAAATTACTGCTTTGATATTTAAGAACTAGCTCTATAAGGCCAGGTGAAGTGGCTCACACCTATAATACTAAGCATTTTGAGAGGCCAAGGTGAGAGGATTGCCTAAACCCACGAGTTCCAGACCAGCCTAGGCAAGTTGGCAAGACCTCATCTCTACAATAAATAAATTAGCCAGGCATGGTAGCCTGTGCCTGTAGTTCCAGCTACTTGGAAGGCTGAGGTGGAAGGATCAACTGAGCCCAGGAGATGGAGTCTGCAGTGGCCATGACCATACCACTGCACTCCAGCCTGGGTAGCAGAGTGAGAGACTCCAACTCAAAAAAGAAAGAAAGAAAGAAAGAAATAGCTCTATAGATAAGAAAGTGGGATTTTAATTCCCATAACAAAGTAAAAACTGTAATCAAAATTCTGAAAAATATTTATTCCCTCACCATTGTCCTTCATGAATTACAAGCTCTTTCCTTTGATCACAGATGACTCCCCACACCTCCCAGAATATTCAGGCACTTTAATTTCATAAACGCATCTGTTGGTTCTTGCAGTTCCCTCCATTCAAGTGCCCTTCCTCCTTTTTCATATCATCCTCTCATTTGTCAGCTAATTGAAATCCTACTCTTGTCTTCAAAAAGTAACTCATGTGCCACCTCTTTCTTAGAGATCTCAAGCCTTCACAGTACTCAACAGGTAGTTCTCTCATTGGTCTCATTTAATTCTGCCCCAGACTACAGTTCATTGACCAACAATGGTTCGCGGCACTGTCCATGTTGATCTGGAATTCTCAGTAGGATCCAGCACAGATCTGCACAGAAGATATACTTAATAAATAAAAGATTACTCTGCTCCTCCATGAACTGAAAAAAGGAGGAAAAGCAGTAAGACTGGGAGATTGATACAAATAGTCTGGTGGCAGAAACAAGGTCAGATGGATAATATATCTAGTGGCAACCTGTCAAATTCAGTAAATCACCTCTTCTGAGGGAGGATGGAAGCCCTGATTTGTAGCATTTGCCAATTTCCTTTGTGTAATACTCCCATCATGGCTGATTTCAGATTACCAACATGAAGTCACAGAACTCAGAGTTGGGAAGAGATGCACCCAATCAGCTCTCTTGAACCAAGTTGATCCAGTACAGCAATGCTTTGGTCCTCCAAACTGAACATTAACTCAGTCATTTATATAGTGAAACACATCCTCCATACCAGCGAATCTGAACAACAAATCAAATAATGAGGTAAGTTTGTTTTTATACATCTTACAGTCTCCTACTTTGGGCATTTAGGGTCCACTATCCCAAAATATGGCACTTTGACATATTGAATATTTTCAGATAAAGGAATTTGAGAAAATGACAGAAACAGGAAAGTCCTTCTGACTTTCACCCCACCCTTCTCCCCCAAAGCAGATCGTAAAACCTAGGAGGGATTTTCTGACCTTTCCCAGAGGCAGATCATAAAATCCTTTTGGAAGAGGTACCCTCTTCATACCCAGAGAAAAGGAACATTTTTCTCTCTGAAGATACAGGCACACAGAAAGAATCTGAACACACAGTCCTTGCTCAGTTTCTCCTAGTTTATTTTATTTAATTTGTACCCACTTTGTACATGACTTTTCACCCTCCATCAAACTTATGATTAAAAAAAAAAAACCTCAGGTTTATCTGTTTCTTTGTGTTTCCATATCTTTATGAAGGCACCTGTGTTATGTAAAATTTATATTAAATAAACATGTATGCTTTTCTCTTATCAATCTGTCTTTTGTTATAGGGGTGTAAACTATGCACTTAGAAGAGTAGTATTGACCAGAAGAAAGTCAAACTCAGTAAAGTATTTAAAGAGGTTATTCAGTGCCAAATATGAATGACTTAGGCTCATGGCAGAGTTCCAAGAGGTTCTGACAACATGTGCTCAAGACAGCTGAATTATAGCTTGGTTTTATATATTTTTAGGGAGACAGAAGTTACAGGCAAAAAATATAAATCAATACATGTGCCGTTTACACTGGTTGGGTCTGAAAAGGTGAAACATGTCTAAGTGGGGAGCTTATAGGTTATAGGTGGATTCAAAGATTTTCTGATTGGCAATTGGTAGAAAGAATTAAGCTTTGTCTAAAGAACTGGAAATCAGTAAAAGAAATACTTGAGTTAAGATAAGGGGAGCTGTGGAAACCAAGGTTTTTGTTATGTAAATGAAGCCTCTAAGTAGCAGGTTTCAGAGAGAATAGGTAATTTATTTCTTAAAAGGAATTCTCTGCCAGGTGCAGTAGTTCACTCCTGTAATCCCAGTGCTTTTGAGAGGCTGAAGCGGGAGGATCACCACCGAAGCCAGGAGTTTGACACCAGCCTGGGCAATATAGTGAGACCCTGTCTTTAGAAAAACTTAAAAAATTAGCTGTTTATAGTTGCATATGCCTGAAGTGCCAGGACTTGAGAGGCTGAGACAGGAGGATTGCTGAAGTATTAATATTAATGCTAGTAAGTTGTCCCCAAAACTCCACCAGGGAGGGTGTATAGTGAATTCCGTCTGATCTTTTGTGTCACGGCCTGGAATTTCATTTTTCAGGTTTCCCTTGGCCCAGAGGGAGTTCATTCAGTCGGTGGGGGACGGGGGGCTTAAAATTTTTTGGTGTATGTTTATAGTAGAAAGAAAAGATATTTTTCTCCCCTACACTATTTAATTTAAACAATTGTCTTCTTGTTAGATCTTTTTTTCATTCATTGTACAACTACGTTCCATTTCTAGAATTACTCTGAACTCTCCCATGCACAATGATGTGGCTGGGAAAAAACAAAAGTCAGAAAGAACTTGCAGAGACAAACCTCTTTTTTTTTTTTTGAGTTGGAGTCTCACTCTGTCACCCAGATTGGAGTGCAGTGGCCGCTCCCTGCCACCGCAGCCTTGACCTGCTGGGTTCTGGCGATCCTTCCGCCTCAGCCTTCCGAGTAGCTGGAACTACAGGCGCACGCTACCACACCCGGCTCATTTTTGATTTATTGTGGAGATGAGGTCTCACAAGTTGCTCAGGCGGGTCTCGAACCCGCGGGATCAGGCAATCCACTCACCTCAGTCTCCCAAAGCGTGGGATTACAGGCTGAGCCACCGTTAATATTTATTCATGTATAATACCACATACCTATTTGCTGAACTCTACTTTTTACGTCCTTCCCCTCCTCCTGGGCTTAAGGTGGATGGGGAGGAAGCTTGGGTAGGCACTGGAGAATACATAGAGAGGAGGCAAATATATGTACCATGGGCTTGTAAGGTGATCATTTATCTGTTGTTTTGTTACTGATGCTCAATTGTGTTTCTAATATGAATGAAAGATGAAACAGGAAAGGGAATGTGTTGGAGCCACTTTTTTAAAACAACAAATTGCTTTCCACCACCCTTCCGATAAGTAGTTATTCTTAATTCCACTCATACTACCTACAATGGTCATTCTCTTGTGAACATATTTATGTTTTTAGCATATGATGACTCACAAAATCCTCAAAAAGTGCAATAGCAAGATACCCAATTCATTCTGTTTGAGCATTATGTACTCAGAATCAATATTTGAATTTTTAGAGCTGTTTCTAGGGCTCCATGTTCAAGGCATCTGATAAGAATGACTGGATAATGTTCCAAACTTCTATAATAATTTTCCTCGAGTATGATCTTGGCATCCAGACTTAATGCGCATGACAGGTCCACATTATTTGCGTAAACCGATTGAAAACCAAGAGCTAATTGAGAACGTTCCTTAATCTAGCAGCAATGTTATCAATTTGTGAACATATCCACATTTCGGTCTTTGAGGAAGAAAATACAGTAAAAAATGAGGTCAAGCTGGGATTTTTCAAGCTAAGTTATCAGCTTTAAATGAAGGCATATGAATCTTTGCCTTTCAGTTGTGTGGAAAATCTGCCAGGGGCTAAACTTTTGTTTTTAGATTGGTCTAAGCAAGCAAGACAAGCTAGCTGGGACAGGAAAGAGAGGGAGGGAAGAAAGGGAAAGAAAATGTGGCTTCCTGTGGTTTTCTGAGGGTCACACCAGCCTTAGGAAGTAGGGACATTGGAAGCAACTAAATATATGCAAATGAAATGCAACTTTTCAGAGAGAATTTGTTAAGTTACTTCATTAGCACTGAGGCCAAGGGCAGTCCAGAGCTAATGCAAAGTAGATTTGACTGTTTCCTTTTGTTTGCTTGGAGGTCTTCAGGGCAGGGAGAGTAAAGGGGTGAAAAGGCAGACAGCCATGTCCTTGAAAGGGAGCAGAACCTGTAAGCTCTCCCAAGCCCTTTTGACTTGAATACTGGCTTTTGTCTCCTGAGGGCCACTGCTCTGCTCCCTGAGAGTCCAAGTAATGAAGTACTTGATTAAGACCTCATTAAAAGTTCATTGACATTCATCATGACTACAGCCATCCCTGCAGCCCAGTGAAATGGAAGAAGGATGGGACCAGCCCAGAAGCATAAAACCTGGATTTAAATACTCTTTCTGTGACTTCACAGCTTTGATTTCTTGGGTAAATTTTTTAATCTCTTGGGACACCACTTTTATCATCTCTAAGTAACTCCTGTTTCAATGCTGCTGTGAGAACTTGTTTTGAAAGGTGTATTCATTCTGTTTGATCTCATTCTTATTTTGCACCCCTTTGCTGTCTTCATCTGGTTCTTATGAACTCTTTAGGACAAGCCAAGAACATTTATTTCTTGCATCACAGCACTGTGAAGCATCCTGAAACAGGAAAGGCCTCTGAGAAATACGGCCAGGTTGTAAGGGGAAACAAGGGGTTTTAGCCTCTTGCAGGTGTCCGTGCAATCCACCCAAGCCCCAGAAAGGAGAAAGTACAAGCAGCTTAAAGCATTTCTAGATTGTTGATCAGACATTGCCTGAAGGGCATTCGTAGACAATGCTGACAACCAGGTATAGATATGTCTTTTATGCAAATTCATTCTCCTACTATGAGATCCAGGAACCAAGCAGCAAATCCTAAAATGTTCCATAGAGCACTCGTTCTTCCAGATCTTTGGCAGTCTACCACTGAGGGTAAAGTTGGGAAATTCTGAGCTGTTTTCCTCCAAGGAGCCCAGGAATCTGCAAGGCTGCCCCCATAGCCATATGGCTTCTTTCGAGCTTTAGTGAGTGTGACTGAACATTCACAAGTATTATTTTGTTTTGGTTTTTGAACTTAACACCTTCTCCTTGAGGTTTGTGATTTCCAGGGCATACCCTGGGAAGCCAGAAAACGACTCTGGGAGCCTCCTCCAGTCCGCTGGAGATTCTATAAGAATTTCCATTCTCCTAACATCACTTCCAAACTAATTCTTCCTTTCCTTCCTGTGATTGATATCTTTCTTGTTCTGGGAAAGGGAAAGGATCTCCTCCTCATCCCCCTCTCCCCCCACATTATTGAGGAATAATTAATAAATAAAAATTGTGTAAATTTAAGGTGTACAACATAATGAAATACATATACATTGTGAAATGATTACCACAATCAAGTTAATTTATGCGTCCATCATCTCACATAGTAACCTTCTTTGGTTGTGTGTGGTGAAACTACTTAAAATAACGCTCTTAGTAAATTTCAAGTCCATAATACAGTATTCTTGACTATAGTAACCATCCTGTATGTTAGATCTACAGAAATTATTTATCTTTTTTTTTTTTAGTTGGAGTCTCATGCTGTTGCCCAGACTGGAGTGCAGTGGCCGCTCCCGGCCACCGCAGCCTCGACCTGCTGGGCTCCAGC
>NW_007244114.1:127474-132171 GCF_000164805.1 Carlito syrichta
ACCTCAGCCTTCCGAGTGGCCAGAATTACAGGTAGGCTCTACCACGCCCGGCTAATTTTTTGATTTATTGTAGAGATGAGGTCTCGCCTGCCCAGGCGGGTCTCGAACCTGCGGGCTCAGGCAATCCACTCACCTCAGCCTCCCAAAGGCGTGGGATTACAGGCTGAGCCACCGAGCCCGGCTGAAGTTATTTATCTTATAACTGAAAGTTTGCATCCTTCTGACTTCATCAAAGATTGTTACTTCATTCCAAATTCTTCCCATGCTCTGGTGGATGGTGTAAACTTCATGTCTGATTCCTCCACCTAAAGTCAAGTTTCTGAAAAATCACAACTTTTTTCTCTCTTGCAGAAGAGAATATAATTCTTGTTAGGTCAAGCCTGCTGGGGGTATGGGTGTCAAGTGTGTGATTCGGTGCCACAAGAAAGATGCAAAGAATTGCACAGAAATTAGATTAGAAAATATAGTTTATTTAAAAACTAAATTAGAAAGAGAGAGAGAGAGAAAAGGAGATTCACCTCTCCAAGGTAGGGGAGGGGGCCAAACCTTAAAAGCAAGGCAATGGCCTGACAGTGATAGCTAGATGCTTGTGGCTGAGTCCTTTTAATCCTTCCCTTTGATGAGGGAAGATCATTAAGGTGATTGGGTGGTGGTCTGCTCCACATCATTATGAAGAGGCAGGTAAGCACAGGTACTGACATCGGGTGATGGGCAGAATGCAGATGGATGGGTTAGTCACATGATTGCTGCCATGGTGGTGGGCTAGATGGCAGGAGACAAGGGGGAGGGATTTTTCCTGCAAGAGACCTGCCAGACGTTTTCAGCCCGCAATCTCCTTAGCAAAAAGGTGGTCTTATTGTCATTTCTATGATTTCAGCCAGCTAAGAGGTGATCGTTGGCCTTCTGCCTTTGACAAGGAAGCTGAAAGTTTCTTAGAGATTATGATGTTAAACCATGAATTGAAAAGTCGGCTGTCCTTGTCTTACATCTGATGAAGATTGCTGATGGAGTGGGGTAGGCTACCAGCTTGACCTGCAGTAAAATGTCTGAATGCTTCCTAAAAACCTGCCTTTTGGACATTTATTTATCTATGTCTAACCAGTGCTAGATTCAAAGCATATCAGTCTAAGCAAAAATGGTTATGCTGAGGCAAAATGTGAACTAAGTTTATTCTAAGTTTCTCGAGGTCCCTCCTTTCAATTCTATATTTTGGTTATAGATTTATAAAGATCTGCTTCACAGCTCAAAAAACAATGAAGCAAGTCTTCTTTCTTTCTGATTCTTCCCTGCCCAGAGGGCAATATTTATAGAAAGTTCCAATGGCTATGTGATTGGTGTTGATGATAGTGGCAGTGGCTGATGACAGAGATTACTTGCTTGGCCAAATTTTAGTCAGACTCCTGAATCTTCTCCCAGGGCTATCTGTGTACTTCCTTGTAAATCCAGTCTTAGCAAAGACCTCTGCTAAGTCAGGTTAACAAGAAACTTATACGTTCAATATCTAATCAGGTTCCTTATCCCACCATCCCCCAGGTAATATCTGAATACTCTGGCCTCTGTCCAGCAAAAATCCTGTTAGGTCAGTTTAGCCAGAATCTCCCTTACTCCAGTGTTTTCTCTTAGTAATTTTCCACCCACTGACCCTGCTTTTTGACTATAAATTCTCACTTGCCCATGCCGTATTTGGAGCTGAGCCCACTCTCTCTCCCTCACTGCAAAATCCCACTGCAGTTGTCCCTATTTCTATCGCTATGATCCTGAATAGTCTTCCTAACTATGCTTTAACAAGTGTCATTGAGTAATTTTTTTTTCCTTTAACACTGGAGAAAGAGAGATTAGAGGTGTTGGCATTTATTGGTTGTCAACTGAAGAATGATGAGCTTCATTTGGAAAGGAGAGCTTCATTTCTCTTAAAGTGCTGCAGCCTGCAGGGTGGTCATTCTGGGAAATGTAGCCTTGGCCAAAAGTCAGAAACAGACACTTGGAATAGTCGAAGCAAAGGGAACAGAAATTTATGCTGAGCAAGGTGGCCAAATGGCCAAATATACAAACAGAAGGTGCCCCAAAAATATATATATATACATTTTAAGAAAGGAAAAAACTCTATTAAAATTGCAAAACTCAAAATACACTGATAACAAAAGATCCATACGAGTCACGTTTGATTTCTGCAATTACAAGAGGTGCTCAAAGTGGTTAACATCAATGTCCAGATACTTCTGATTATGGCAAACTCAAAGTAATACATAAAGCCAGGTATAGTGGCTCACACCTGTAATCCCTGCACTTTGAGAAGTGGAGGAGAGAGGACTGCCTGAGCCGAGGGGTTTGAAACCAGCCTGGACAACTTGGAGAAACCTCGCCTCTACAATAAATAAATAAAAATTAGCCAGTTGTGGTGGCGTGCGCCTGTGGTTCCAGCCTCTTGGAAGGCTAGGGCAGAAGGATCACCTGAGTCCAGCAGGTCGAGGCTGTGGTAGCAGTGAGTGTGCCACTGCGCTCCAGCCTAGGCAACAGAGTGAGACTCTGACTCAAATAAATAAATAAATATAAAAATAATACATAGATAACCTCTCTTAAAATGCATATACTTTTTTTTGGCACCCCCAGTATTTAATCAGCTATGGGAAGAGTCATGAATTTTATGAAAGAAGAGCAGTGCACCTGCACAGTTGAGCTTCATGCCCTTTTATAGGACCCATGTTCAAAAAAACGATGGGATTTGCACAATCCAAGGGTGGAGTTGTGGGCCTTCTAGTGTCAAAAGGTAAAGCTGAAGATGTAGAAACCCTTATTGCGCATTCTCCACATTCTCTGTAGATGGGTCCAAACCACTCCCTGGTCAGTGATCTATATCAGGCAAAAAAGGAGGGGGCCAGCACTGTGGCTCACGCCTGGAATCTCAGTACTTTGGGAGGCCAAAGCAAGAGGACTGCTTGAACTCAGGAATCCAAGACCAACCTGGGCAACATAGTGAGACTTCCTTTGTCTCTAAGAAAAAAAAAATCAAAAAATGGTGGTACAGACCCATAGCGCCAGCTTCTCAGGAGGCAGAGGAAGGAGGATCCCTTCAGCCCAGGAGTTTGAGGCTATGATAAGCTGGTATGGTGCTACTGCCACTGCAGCCTGGGCAATAGAGTGAGACCCCAACTCATTCACACACACATACACACACACACAAAGGAGAAGCAGTGGCAGGTGGTTGGTAAATACTTGTGGTGGAGTCTTTTTAAAAGGGTGGTTTCTATTCAGCCCTTAGGAAATAAAGACTATTAGTGGCTCATGTGTGGGAAGGTGGGTATAATGAGATGTGTTCGACCTGCTATCTTGTCATGGCCAAGAACTTTCTTTTTTTTTTTTTTTTTGAGTTGGAGTCTCACTCTGTCACCCAGACTGGAGTGCAGTGGCCACTCCCGGCCACCGCAGCCTCGCCCTGCTGGGCTCCGGCGATCCTTTCGCCTCAGCCTTCCAAGTAGTTGGAATTACAGGCATGCGTGACCACGCCCGGCTGATTTTTTGATTTATTGTAGAGATGAGGTCTCACTGCTCAGGCGGGTCTTGAACCCGCGGGCTCAGGCAATCCACTCACCTCAGCCTCCCAAAGGCGCGGGATTACAGGCTGAGCCACCGAGCCTGGCTCAGAACTCAGTTTTCAAGGTTTCTCTGGGGTCCTTGTGGTTAAGACATCGTCCATTCATTCAATTGGGGGGCTTAAAATTTTATTTTTAGTTTACATGATTAAAACCAAGAAATTAACATTGTTCATTCTTTTCCTCCCAAATGCAGAATGACTAAAAGACATAAGCATCAGATGGAGATAAATATTAACTTGATTATTGATGATAGCTGAGTAGAATGGCACAGCCTACATGTCAACCACATAGGCATGCTAATTCTTTGTTCCTGGATTTAATAATTTGCTCCTCTGGTCACAGGTCCAGATGGAAGCCCTGGGGTCTTCCCAGTAACACTACTCCATGAGGAAGCAAAGGGGACTTCCATTCTCTGGAGACTGACTTGCAAGGACGACATCAATGACTGTTGACCTATGGCTTCCAATTGGGTTTGGCTAATGAGGAACCTAGAAAGAAAACTGAAGGGTGGAAGGAGAACGAGGTGAGGGCATTTATTCTTCTAATCCCTTCTCTGCAAGGTCAACAGAAGATATTTGAGTCCCAGGAGCAAACTGACATCATAGCTGATATCAGGCCCTCCTTCCAAGCTCTGATAATCTCTTTCCCCTGCCCCTTCAAGCCTAGGGTTGGTAACAGGACTGCCGTTCCCATCTGGTAGTTCCACACCTTTCCTTTACTACCCAATGTGAGTGTGCATCTGTTGCCTCCTGGTAAGTGGACTGACACATATATTGTTAGGTTAGCTTAACAAAATGAACTGGAAAGTCTTCTGTTTTTATCTATGCTCTGGAATACATTAAATATAGCAAGAGTTTTCTATTCTTTGCAGGTCAAATAACTGATCTCTAATGCCCTCTTGGCCTAGTATGTTAGGAAAGAAATAGTTCTTTGACAAATGTTTAAAATTTTTCTTATAATGGTTTCTTTATTTAGGTTTCTTATTCTTCAGTCTAGTCTAGTAACTACTGCTTTCTTTTCTTTTCTTTTCTTTTTATTTATTTTTTATTTTTTTGAGTTGGAGTCTCAATCTGTCGCCCAGACTGGAGTGCAGTGGCTGCTCCC
>NW_007244114.1:132534-136019 GCF_000164805.1 Carlito syrichta
CTGTAGTTCCAGCTACTTGGAAGGCTGTGGCAGAAGGATCACCAGAGCCCAGCAGGTTGATGCTGGGGTGGCCATGAGTGTGCCACTACACACCAGCCTGGGTGACAGAATGAGACTCCAACTCAAAAAAAAAAAAAGTATCTCTTTCCTGAAAATTTGTATACTTATTAGCATGAAACTGTTTGCAGAATTTTATTTTACTGTTTTCATCCATTCAGAAATACTACCAGAATAATAAGTTTGCAAACATCCAAAAATTTTATAAGAGAAAGAAAAACTAATTGTGTCATTATGAAATTGCTCCATAAAGCACAATATTTTTTGTCATACTTGGCCACCCAGAAACTGTGTTCCACTTTCTATGCATCATTTATCATTTTAGTCTGTACTCCCTTCAATAGAAATCAGAAATTCACTTTCCCAGATTCTCATGTAGTTAAGACATAGATATGTGACCTAAACTTAATCGATAAGATTTATTTACAAGAGAAATTGGGATTCCATGGTGCAAAGATGCAGGCACCAACTGAAAGTCATTTCTAGCACAGATTGTGAACACAACATCTGACTTTCAGAGGCTATATTGGCTTTAAAGATTGTATTCAATGCCCATCTTTAAGAAACAAGTTTCTGGAATCTCTATCCTGTCCCATTGGTCTGTATCCTTGTTTTTGAACCAATACCAGGCTGTTTTGATTATTGTAGCCTTTTAGTGAAGTTTAAAGTCTGGAAGTGTGATACTTCCCACTTTGTTTCTTTTGCTGAGGATCATTTTGGCTACTTGTGATCATTTATGTTTCCATATGAATTTCTGTACTGTCGTTTCTAGGTCTGAGAAGAATGATGTTGGTAATTTAATGAGTATTGCATTCATTCTGTAGATTGCCTTTGATAGGACGGACATCTTAACAATGTTGATTCTTCCAATCCATGAGCATGGAATATTTTTCCATTTGTCTGAGTCTTTTTGATTTCTTTGAGCAGTGTTTTGTAGGTTTCATTGTAAAAGTCCTTAATTTCTCTTATTCACAATAGCAAAAACATGGAACCGTGCTTCCCATCAAAAGTAGACTGGATTAAAAAAATGTGGTTCTACACGATGGATTATTACACAGCCATAAAAAAGGACAAAATTATGGACTCTGCAGCAACTTGGATGGATTTAGAGTCTATAATACTCAGTGATCTATCACAGAAACAAAAAAAACGAGTACCACATGTTCTCACTCATAAGTGGATCTTGAACATTAATCATAATACTATAAGAAAGGGACTGGCAATAGCAGGACACTGCTGGTGGGGGCACATAAGATCAATAAAGGTACCAGATCTCAAACCAGGTGAAGTAGAGTCCAAAGAGAGGCCCAAGCTTTACTTGTACAATGACCACTTATCTACCTAATCCTGAATTGTATCCCACATCTTGAAAATTAAATTAAGCCGGGCTCGGTGGCTCAGCCTGTAATCCTGCGCCTTTGGGAGGCTGAGGTGAGTTGATTGCCTGAGCCCACGGGTTCGAGACCCGCCTGGGCAACTTGGGTGAGACCTCGTCTCTACAATAAATCAAAAAATTAGCCAGGCGTAGTAGCGTGCACCTGTAGTTCCAGCTACTTGGAAGGCTGAGGTGGAAGGATCACCGGAGCCCAGCAGGTCAAGGCTGTGGTGGCTGGGAGCGGCCACTGCACTCCAGTCTGGGTGACAGAGTGAGACTCCAACTCAAAAAAAATTAAATTAAATTAAATTAAAGTAAAGTAAAAAAAGAAACAAGTTGAGGTCTTTATGCTTAGATATGGTAGTAATAGTGCCTCTACAGAAACTCTCATGTGGCTTACAGCTTCCAGTTGTAACTGACTCCATAGCCTTATTCTCTTTCCTTCTTGGAGAATAGATGAGGCACCTGGTTGTTATAGGTTGAACTGTATATATCTCCCAAACCATATGTTGAAGTCGTCATCATCAATATCTTAGAATATGACATTTAGAAATAGGACCTTTAAAGAGGAAGTTAAAATAAAGTGGGGCCATTGTGGTGGGGACCTATCCAATCTGACTGATGTCCTTATAAGAAAAGAAAGAGACACTAGGGATGTGCACACGCAGAGACAAGACAACGCGAAGACAACGTGAGAAGGCAGCCATCGGCAAGTCAAGGAGAGAGGCCTCAGAACAAACCGAATCCGCAGACACCTTGATCTTGTACTTCTGGCCTCCATAATTGTGAGAAAATAAATGTCTGTTGTCTGAGCCACCCACTCTGTGGTATTTTATCATGGTGGTCCTAGCAAGCTAATACATTGATATTGTTCAATATACTTACTTCCAGCTTGAATTTGCTAAAACAATTTCTGTTGTTTGAAACTAAGAACACTGATTATATGCATATTAAGCGACTGTAGAAATGGTTGTCACTTCTGAGATGGCTAAGTCAGTTCCTATTGGACCAACCCTCTTGCAGATGACAATTAGAAACTTTGTACACAACTTTTACATTTTAAATTTTAGAAAGTTTTTTCTGAGCTGGGCTGGGTGGCTCAGCCTGTAATCCCACACCTTGGGAGGCTGAGGTGAGTGAACTGCCTGAGCCCGCGGGTTCGAGACCCACCTGGGCAACTTGGTGAGACCTCATCTCTACAATAAATTAAAAAAATATTAGCCAGGTGTGGTAGCGCACCCCTGTAGTTCTAGCTACTTGGAAGGCTGAGGCAGAAGGATCGCCGGAGCCCAGCGGCAGGTCGAGGCTGCAGTGGCCAGGAATGGCCACTGCACTCCAGTCTGGGTGACAGAGTGAGACTCCAACTCAAAAAAAAAAAGAAAAATTTTTTCTGTTTAAACTACTTAAAAGCACTAGAGAGAGACCAAAAGCAGGAATCCCGAAAGAACTTGACACTTAGTAGATTCGAAGAGCCCTGGGTGTTTTCCATTTTCACAACTTCTGGGTTGAGGGTAAGCCCCAGTCTTCACCATGTGGGGATGGCTAAAGATCTACTGGAAAATCTGCTGGAGTTTTTTGGCCCAAGAAACTAGAAGAAAGAGTTTGAGGAGACTGCAGGCACTGCGAAGTGATGAGGGAAACTTAGAAAGAACAGGGCCAGAGGAGGGAACCCCAAATTCTGTGTATATAATTGGATCAATAATTTGGCTAATTCCCTCATTACAGACATGTAGGACAAACTCCAATCAGCTTAGCTAGCAATAAAATAACCAAACTAAAATTTGAACTACTGCCCAAGAAACATAATTGACAGAGTTAGTCCAATAAAATTAACTGCCTACTAAAAGAAACAAAAGTCAATCCTCTTCAGAAAATAAAAAATAATCCAGAGTCTTCACAAGATAACATTTACAGTGTTCAGGATACATTTAAAATTATTTGGCAAATGAATAACAACAGCAACAACAACAAAAACTAAGAAAATGTGATCCATTTTCTTTTTTTTTTTTGAGTTGGAGTCTCACTCTGTCGCCCAGACTGGAGTGCAGTGGCC
>NW_007244114.1:136039-165389 GCF_000164805.1 Carlito syrichta
AGTAGCCGGAATTACAGGTGCGTGCTACCACACCCGGCTAATTTTTTGATTTATTGTAGAGATGAGGTCTCGCCTGCCCTGGCAGGTCTCGAACCCACGGGCTCAGGCAATCCACTCACCTCAGCCTCCCAAAGGTGCAGGATTACAGGCTGAGCCACCGAGCCCGGCTGTGATCCATTTTCAAAAGACAAAACAACAGAAGGTTTGATTTAGGATTTTAAACCATTGTTATAACTATGCTTTAGGAAGTAAATAAAAATATACTCACAATGAATGAGCTGATTGCCATTTTCAGTAGAAAAATAACAATAAAAGATCCAAATGAAAGTTCTGGAACTAAAAAATATAATGTTTGAAATAATGATACAAATATATATGTAAGAATACAGAGAAACACATGGAAGTCTAAAATCAGAAAGGAAAAAGAGCAGCAAAAAAATGTCATTTTCTTTCAGTTCAGACTTTTTGTTACTCAGAAACTAGGAGAGAGTGCCCTGGCTCATAATCCTTCAAAGACTGCTCAATATTTAATGACAGGATAAACAGAAGAAGTAGAGAAGGGGTACTGAATCCATTAACAATAATTTGTTGCTGCAGTTGCCTTGTGTTGCCAAGATAGAACTTTCCTTAGGTGATCTATCATCACTATCACTTTTGCTTAAAAAGAAAAACTTACAGGTAGCAAAGATCTAATTTCAGAATATATGACAGTCTGTCCCCCAAAGAAAGACAACTGACAACCTTTAATGACATATAAAAAGGGAAGAAGAGTGAAGAGAAGGGTATATCTGAAAACTGCTAATACAATTCCAAATGTTACTTAATGGTCCTGCACCATATGTAATTGTTTTCTTGGTACATGTCTCAACTTTGGATTTATATTTGACATTGTAATGTATTTTGAGAATTCATTTTGGTCTTTGGGGGGTTTTTTGTTTGTTTTATTTTTGATTTTTGTTTTTTGTTTTGAGTTGGAGTCTCACTCTGTCACCCAGCATCTACCTGCTGGGCTCCTGCGATCCTTCCGCCTCAGCCTTCCAATTAGTCGGAACTACAGGCACACGCTACCATGCCTGGCTAATTTTTTTTTATTGTAGAGACAAAGTCCCTAAGTTGCCTGGGTGGGTCTTGAACCCTCAAGCTCAGACAATCCACTCACCTCGGCCTCCCAAAGTGCTGGGATTACAGGCTGAGCCACCGAGTCCAGCCTCATTTTGTTTTAAAATGTGAAAGTCCAGTCTCACATAATTTTTTAAAAAATAAAAATTTCTAATATCACTTTACTTAATTTCGAATATTCTGAGCTAACTGAGAAATCTCAGGAAGAAATATCCAACTTCTTGAATCTTTTTATCTATAGGATGGGAAGAAAGCAGGTGGCAGAGAGAAAGAAGGATTCTGATGGCAGAGGCAGCAGGAATAGACTAAAAATACTCCCCAGTCAGTGGCTTGATAGCTGAGGTTCAGTGTAGCACAAAGCCCTGGGCACTAATGTGAAACCAAGGAGTTTATTGTTCAAATGTATGGGATCAAGCCACCATCTTTACCCAGGTATAACCTGTAGTGCACATAAGATTTTGTCTGACCAGCACCTCTTCCTCAGCAAACCACTTCTCTCTTCATCCTTGTGGTTTAGTGGGGGCTCACCCATTCCTATTATAGCAGAAGAGAACACATGATGACTTAGGCCTGGCCAATCAGTTTTCTAGTGCCTTCCCACACTGGTTCAGAGAGGAACACATGATCCAGGCTTGTCCAATCAGAGTCCTTTCTCTGAACTTGTCTTTAGTTGCTATCAGAAAGATTGGTCCTCTTTCTCTGGGGTAGTGGGCTCTATGGACCTTATGGGTTGGTAGTTGCTGTGGCAGTCTTGCTGATGTACAGAAGGAAGCTATCTGAACAAGTTGCCAGGCAGAGGCTGCACTTTCCAGGAAATGAGGAGAGGAACAAAATCCTGATGATGTTAAAGCCTCAGTTACCATATGTCCCTGACTCCAGATCTGCTTTCTTGGACTTTTCAGTTACAAGTGCTACCCCATTTAAGGTACTTTGCACTAGATTTCTGTTACTTGCACGCAAGGTAGTTCTGACTGTTATATAACTGCTGCTTGAATACTTCTGATTTCTCTTATCTCATCATGAGTGAACATTTTTAGTAACACTTTCAAATTCCATCTGATTTCATGAATTATAGGTTCTACTCCATTTTTCCTACTATAGCTGCTAATCAATATGACAGAAAACAAGTAGGGGAGGACTGAATGAAACTAATATTTACTGAGCACATATTATGTGTCAAGATTCATACTAGACCCTTTATATCAATTATCTCATTTAATTTTTGCAAACATCCTTTGTTATTACATTTAATTCTCACAACCATTCTTAAGGTTGGTATTGTTTTCACAGTACTATAGAGGAAGACCTCCAAAGTTTCTAAACTGAATTCTAAAACTTTTTTTTGCCACCATTGTTTGTCTCTCTTCCCTACTTCCTTGATTTACCTTACAGGGATAAGGACACAGTGAAGTCAGATTAGCATAGCAGAGTATAGAACACTACACTGCTACCCTTAGGCTCATGAAAATCCTTGGTTTTTTTACACCATTTTTTTCCTTTTTAAAAATATATATAGTTTTGCATGTTAAATCTTAAAATTGAGATATGTCTACAATTTATTATACTTTTGGCAAATAGTCTTCTTTTTCCAGAGAAGTTTTTGTTAAGACAGTGGTATATCATACATTAGAGGCATGTGAAAATCAAGGAAACAAGGTAATAAACCTCCTCTAGTTAAGTCAGATCATGCTACTTATTTATTCCTTAGACTGAATGAGTTTATCTTATGGCAAAGAAGCCAGGGCACTGCCAAAATAAATCTTTAGTCATCATCATTTGTCAAAGGGTACTTTGAAAGTGCCAGGATAAAGAGATCTCAGAAAAGAATCAATTAGGGGCTCTAGGAAGTGTGCAAAGTTTCTAGAACACAACACACCTACTAAATCAGCACAGCTCCAACCCAGCCCTTCCTCCTGTTTCCTTTTGGGCTCGCTCTTTGATATGCCCATAGAAAAGGGAATAAGCGGCCAGGCGCAGTGGCTCATGCCTATAATCTCAGCACTTTGGGAAGCTGAGGTGAGAGGATTACCTGAGTTTGAGGGTTCGAGACCAGCCTGGGCAACTTGGTGAGACTTCATCACTACAATACATAAAAAAAAATTAGCATGGCGTGGTGGCACTACCTGTAGTTCCAGCTACTCCGAAGGCTGAGGAGGAAGGATCGCCTGATCCCAGCAGGTCGAGGCTGTGGTGGCCATGAGTGTGCCACTGCACACCAGCCTAGGTGACAGAGTGAGGCTGTGGCTCAAAAAAAAAAAAGGAAAAGGTATAAGAACTTGAACTTATAGCACCTCAAACTTGTTTCTTATAAAATGTTGGCTGTCATTTATAGATTCAGACTTTTAAAAAGGCATAAAACATTAAATCCAATAACTTAATGTAAAGCCCATTATTTTTGTTGATCTCCAGCTTATTCATAATATGTCTATGACCAAAATGTTTTTCTACTGTTGATCATAGTCCATGACATAATATCTTGGCCTTTTATCACTTTCAACTCCTACATTAATATAAATTAACATAAAAATTACTTTAAATAGTGTATTTTCATTTATTTCATTTGATTCTCACTGTTCTGAGATAAGGAGGGCAAATTCTGTTATCCCCTTCTCTGTTGACTTTCTCAGAATAGATCCTCAATGACTATGTATTGAATAAATAAAAATGAAGAAACCATGATTTAGAGATTGTGTGTGTGTGATTTGCTGTGGGTAACACTGGGCATCAATAGCAGAATCCAAATTTTCTGATACCCATCTAGCCAGAATATTTTGACTGCAAAATATATCCTTTCCTGAGCCTCAACCTGCCGGTCTTCCTGGCAAATGATCCCCAGGTGAATGATTCAGAAATCAAACAGCAAGCAAGTTCTTTCACAGCTCTGGGTCTTCATCTTGAGTAGGGCCTGTGACACAGACGATGACACTCAGCCTTATCATCAGGCAGATAGGAGGAAGGGCAGAAGAAGTCACCACTCAAGAGGGACGAATCTCTTGATCTTCTGGGAGATAATACTTTTAATTTTCATCAGCACAAGACTATGTCCTAAACCAGAAGGGGTTAGCCTAATTCATCATGCTCCCAGACCGCACAATGGGACCCCTGACAAGCAGAACATTGGAGAGTGAGAGAAATGGACATCATGAATGCTCATGAATTGCAAATGCTTCTTCATTAAAGGATGTTCTCTTGCTTGGGACCATCTGCTTGATACAACCGGGCCCAGGTCCTCAGGCTAGAAACATCTGCCACTTTAATAATTTTACCTCTTAATTAAAGCACAGTCAAAAAAAAGAAGACCATGACCCTGGACATATCAGAGCTTAGCCATATAGACTGGGGAACACATTCGCCTTGGTTCAGCATGAAGGAGAACACACAGGTGTGATGTTCACCTAATATGATTCCTTCCAAGATAAAACAAATTTGGATAATCGAATCCTGTTTCTCACTGACTTTCTCATTTCAAAGACATTTTGCCTTCCCATTTTAATTGATCTTCCACTGATAGGGCCTCCTGACCAGTTGTCTTTAAGCTACTCTGCCCTGGGGCATCTTAGTCAAGTAGTTAATGATCTATAAATAAACACTTTAATGCACTAGGGGAGATGCTATTTAAAGAAACCCCATTGCTAATCCTCTCACTGCAAAGAATTCTTTTGTAATGCAAACAGTCACCCTTTAATTGATCTATTTTGTAAGTTCAGATTTTCATATCAGTTTTCGCATGCATCATCAAAGAAATCGTATGTAGAAACACTCCAATGTGTACATGGTAAAACACTAGATAAATGGTAGATGTCATTAGTATTTCTCAATCTGGGAGGCACCCATATTTTTTTGTACTTAGGTCAAATTGTAAGCATACCACAGAGGTTCTGGACATATATTTTCGTATATTGAACTCTGCCCTTCAAGATAATGCCAAAGTGATTGAGAAATAAGGCTGACCATTTGTTCATTTTTTATTCATTTCAACAAATACTTATTAAACATCATTTTGTGCACTGAAAATTCAGTCTCAAGCAAGACAAGGAAATTTCCTTGTAAAGTTTTATTCAGAGAGAAAAGAGAAGTAAATGCCTAAGTAAATACATGCTCAATAAAATGCCAGTATTAAATGTTCTCCATGGAGAAGAATAAAGCAGAGGATAGAGAAGGACAAGTATTTCAAATAGGTTAGGTCATGGGACACCTGTCTCAGGAAGTGCCACTTAGATAAGGCTAAGTAAAATGTAGGAGAAAACCAAGGGAACATTTAAGTGTAGAGAAAGCTATGTAAGAGGAAAGGCAAATGGGGCAACCCTGAGGTAGAAGCACATTTGGTATCTTTGGGGAGCAGCAAGATGACCATCATGGACAGAACAGAATGAGTGAAGGCAATGGTGGTAGGAACTAAGATATTATAGGTATGCAGGAGCTAGACCTTGTGGCATCCTGAATGCATGATAAGAACTTAGTCATAAGAGGCATTTGTGTAAGAGAAAGGGTGAATGCCACATCCCAATGGACTAGGAAAGGGAGAACCATCATGCTCTTTTCTCTGGAGAAAAATAATGAGTGATTATGAAACCCAAGACAATATTAAGAGCCCCTTCCCAAAGTGTCAGTGAAGACCCTGAGGGCCCTTAGAGATCATAGTCCAACATCTTTATTGGACAGTTGTAACCTGAATAAGTTCTAGGATTCTATGCAGTCCAGTCTCAGAAAAACATGCAGCCACCAACAGTAATTAAAAAGTCATTTAAGCTGGGCTTGGTGGCTTATGCCTATAATCCCAGCATTTTGGAGGCTGAGGTGAGAGGATTGCCTGAGCCCACGGGTTCGAGACCAGCCTGGGCAACTTGGCGAGACCTCATGACTACAATAAATCAAAAAAATAAAAATTAGTTGGGCATGTTGGCGCATGCCTGTAATTCCAGCTGCTTGGAAGGCTGAAACAGGAGGATCACCTGAGCCAGCAGGTTGAGGCTGAGGTGGCCATGAGCATGTACTGTACTCCAGACTGGGTGACAGAGTGACACTTCAACTCAAAAAAAAAAAAAAAAGCCATTTAAGCTGGGCCTGGTGGCTCATGCCTGCAATCCTAGTACTTTGGGAGGCCTGGTGGCTCATGCCTGCAATCCTAGCACTTTGGAAGGCCAAGGTGGGAGGATTGCTTGAGCCCAGGAGTTTGAGATCAGCCTAGGTAGCATAGCAAGACCTCATCTCCACATAAAATTTAAAAAATTAACCAGACATGGTGGCATACGCCTGTCATGCCAGTTACTTGGGAGACTGAGGCAGAAGGATTGCCTGAGCCCAGGAGGTTGTGGTTGTGGTGAGTCAGGACTGTGCCACTGCACTCCAGCCTGGGTGACAGAATGAGACCTTGACTCAAAAAATAATAATAATAAATAAACAAAAAAGAAGTCATTTAAATATTTATTTGAAGTATGAACGTTGTCAGGATCAAAATGGAATCACTAATGTTAAGAAAACTTTGACAAATAGAGCTAAGGAAGGCAATGGAAAGAGTTATCACGCTTGTATGCCTGATAATGAAAAAGATTCCACAAAAGCCACAACTTCAAACAAAGGTTATTGTAACCTTACACAAAAAATACTTCTGCAATGACATCTGCCTAGGAATGACCTGTCCAACCTCAGACTGGCATCGCCCTTGTTATTGATCTTTGTAGCCAAGAATAATTATTTTAACACAATTATGTAACCCTACTCACTTTTTTCTTTAAAAACCCTCATCTTCCTTTACCTGTCTGAATAGGCACATAGCTTATTATGGTATGTGTACTTCCATTGCGAAGTTGTATTCTTAAATAAACATCTTTTCTTTTATAGATAATGTCTGTTATTTAGATTGACAGAAGGATCATAATAGAGATTAAATATGGAGTTAAATCAAGACTGCTTAAAACCCCTCTCCTCTTCTATTTTCTCACAATTCACGGCAGTTTTATTATAATTTCTCTTTTTATTATTCTGTCATCTTTGTCCCCAAAAGTGTCAGACACCCTGAACTTGTAGGCTCAACTCTTTCTTCCTTTAACCAACCATCCCATACTGCCTCCCAACTAGAAGTCATCAGTATTTGTGCTCCCACCTGCTTGCTGTGTCATTCTAAGATAGTCAAGGGACCCAGAAACTCCATACCCCCAGTCATCCTTGTGCAGTACTTCCTGGAGGGTATAGCCCTTCTCTCACTCCACCAGCTTTTCTCATGAGAGTATCTCATAGAGAATATCTGCAATTTTATTCATGTTGTTATGCAGTAGGGGAGAAAAGGTAATTGTCCCTCTACTTTTCTGAGTTCTTAGCTGGATACTCTTGTAACAAAGATATTCACAAGAGAAAAACAAACCGAAGTTTATTTACATGCATATCTCACACATACTTGGAAGGTACCTAGGGGAGTAATTCTCAAAGAAGTGACTTAGAACCCTGACTGATAGAGCACCTTCCACAAAGAACAGTACATTTTCAGAGAAGAGATAAGACAAAGGAAAAGGGCCTTAAGTCTTTAGGGGTGGCAAAATGTGGGAAACCAAATAATGGTAGGTAGAGGCTGATTAGTAAAATGTGTCGTGTAGATTCCTCTGATGCTGTCTCCAGGCTGAGAAGAGTCTAAAGTTGTCTTTGGTGATCACCTTTGTCTTCCCTGGCTAAGAGGGGAGGAAGAATAACCATAAATGTATGTCCTGCTTTTAGGCAAATGGGGGAGGGCAGAGAATTTTTCTTGCATTTGCTTCTTTTTAATTGTCTTTAACTCAAAATCATCTTTATGCCAAACTGGAATATTTTAGGGTGACATAGTCTGGCCTCCTACAATACAAATGAAAAAAATTCAGGCTCAGAAGGGGTAACAACATGTCTATGGTGTACAAGGGAAATCCCCCAGGTTTTCAATACATCACTTGTTACAAATGCCAGAGTCCATGCTAGGCGTTTACACATATACTATCTCATTCAATTATAAAGATGAGAAGATTCAGGCTCAGCAAGGATGATTATATTGTCCAATGACACCCAACCACCGTGTTCAGATCCTGGATGTGAAGCTATGTCTACTGAGGTCTAATAAAGTTCTTTTCATTTGGGCTTCTGATTTCAAACCTAGTGCTCTTTCAACCAAGACAAAGAAATGGTGGCTGGGCGTGATGGCTCACACCTATAATCCCAGCACTTTGGGAGGCCGAGGTGAAAGGACTGCCTGAGCCCATGGGTTCGAGACCAGCCTGGGCAACTTGGCAAGACATCATCTCTACAATAAATCAAGAAAAATTAGCCAGGCGTGGTGGCACATGCCTGTAGTTCCAGCTACTTGGAAGGTTGAGCCAGAAGGATCGCCTGAGCCTGGCAGAGTGAGACTCTGACTCAAAAAAAAAAATGTAATTAATTGTCTTCCATCTACAGAGATGAAAAACATTTTGTTTTCTGAGGGCAGAATTTGAGAATACAAAGTTGATCTTTAGTTATCATTGTGAGTCATCCATGTCACATAGTTTGACTATTTGTTATGGATTGACTTGTTTCTTTGAATAGGCAATTTGGGCAGAGTAAAACAAAGGGCATGAAAGGGCTAAAGTGCTCATCCCTCTTTACTCTCCAGTTATCCAGGTCCCCTAAATATACATTTTTCCAGAAATATTCTATGCATTTACAAATGACAGATTGATTTACCAATGGTAGACAAAGATATTGATTTCCATCTTGTTGTTAACTAGTATATCTTAGTTGTCAAAACACATGCCTCACATATTATGCTATACATAATAGTATATCTTAGCTCCCTTTCCATTTTAGTAAATAACGTTTCCTCATTCTTGTTTAGAGATAAATAGTGTGCCATTGAATGGATGTGTGAAAGAAAACAATCTGAAGACCTCAATCTCACTGTGTCAAATTGCTCACAAGGACCCCCAAATCTTTCAGAATATATATCCCTCTGTGAATTGGCCCTAACGCAGAGTTCTAACAGTGTACATTGCCACTTAACCTTCACTGGTATGGGACAAGGACAAGACTAGAAATCATCCCTCTGTGCACCCCTGACAAATGCATAATTGACTTCTTCCTCTAGTCTTTCCACATAATTACTTAATCATGTGAAATGTAGATTTACTGACTGTTCCTCTACCCCATCTTTCATATGTAAAATTCAAATCACTGACACTAATCAAGGCCTTCACAAGAAGGTAACTAACCGTTTTACTCTGCCTGAACTCAGTCCTTTTGTTCTCCTTTTCCTCCTGCCAACTCTTTCCTCTTTAAATACTGAAGTTCCCAAAACCCACTCCACTGCTATGATTTGTTCTTCTTTTTCCCCCAGGGCACATCCTAAACCTTGGTAAAATAAACCTCAAAATTGCTTGAGACATGCCACAGTTTTTGTGGGGTTTTTTGGTTTACAGATGTACCACAATTCAATTAACCAGTCTTCCATCAATGGGCATGCATATTACTTTTATAACTGAGCATCTCAGCCTTAAAATGTATTTTAAAGTTTTTTTCATCTCTCTCTCTTTTTTTTTTGAGTTGGAGTCTCACTCTGTCGCCCAGACTGGAGTGCAGTGACCGCTCCTGACCACCGCAGCCTCGACCTGCTGGGCTCCGGCGATCCTTCCGCCTCAGCCTTCCGAGTAGATGGAATTGCAGGCACATGCTACCATGCCCAGCTAATTTTTTGATTTATTGTAGAGACGAGGTCTCGCCTGCCCAGGCGGGTCTCGAACCCGTGGGCTCAGGCAATCCACTCACCTCAGCCTCCCAAAGACGCGGGATTACAGGCTGAGCCACCGAGCCCAGCTTTCATCTCTCTTAACATGTTTTAGAAACTTCTGTTCACCATGCAGGCTTATCTGACCTTATGCTCGCTTAGAAATCCAAGGGGCTAATCTTAACACAGCCTGATCATGGGACCCTCTCAATTGGGGAGAATCACAAGAAGGTTGATCCATAACCTGACTGCAGCTGAGATAACATCCACCAGACCTCGAGTAGGACCACTACCCAAGACAAGCCATCAAGACGTACCCTGTGCCACTCCTGCATATGAAGTTTTTTAAACCCTTGCACTCAGCCTAAAAATCTGAAATGGCTTCTTTGAGGCATAAGCCTGGCCATTTACCCATCTGCCAGATTTAAAATAAAGTCATTTCTTTCTACCATCCCTTGTCTCTCATGTTTGACTTTGGGCAACAAGTGGCCCAGCTTGCTCTGGTAACACCTTGATTTCTATACTGTTGAAAATCCTGCTGCCTCATTTAATTTCACATCATTTCTCAAATATGTTATTATACCTAGCATATATCAAGTAATTCTGCTAACAACTAAACTCTAACTCTTTATTTTTTTGAGCCAGAGTCTCACTCTGTTGCCCAGGCTGGATTGCACCACTGCAACCTCCATGTGCTGGGCTCAGGCGTATGCCACCATGCCCGGCTAATTTTATGATTTATTGTCAAGACAGGGTCTTGCCATGTTGCTCAGGCTGGTCTCAAACCCCTGAACTCAGGCAAACCTCTTGCCTCTTCCTCCCAAAATGTTGGGATTTTAGGTGTGAGCTACTGCGACCGGCTGAACTCTGGCTTCTTTCTTTACCGTGGCAAATTCCTAATGAAGGAGCCTAGAATGACAGGTTGTTTAATTAACTATTTGATGTGGTTTACTTTCCCACCTGGTTCTGGCATAACATCACATAACAGATAAAAGAAGGAAAATAAAAGTATTTTATGATCCTGTAAAGTTGTCTTTTGGGGTCATTACCTGTTCTTTCTAAAGTCTACCACCATTCATAAAGCTCCATCTACAGATCAAGAAACTCGGCTTTCTTTTTTTTTTTTTTTTTTGAGTTGGAGTCTCACTCTGTCACCCAGACTGGAGTACAGTGGCCGCTCCTGGCCACCACAGCCTCGACCTGCTGGGCTCCAGAGATCCTTCCGCCTCAGCCTTCCAAGTAGCTGGAACTACAGGCGCATGCTACCACGCCCTACTAATTTTTTGATTTGTTGTAGAGATGAGGTCTCGCCAAGTTGCCCAGGCGGGTCTCGAACCCACGGGCTCAGGCAATCCACTCACCTCAGCCTCCTAAAGGCGCGGGATTACAGGCTGAGCTACCGAGCCCAGCTGAAACTCGGCTTTCTTATCATTCCTCAAGCTGTTCATCTTCTTTACTGCTTTCCAAATTCCTTAGATAGCTCTAGCTGACTAATTGTCAGTCAGAAAATCTTTGAATCCACCTACAGTCTGTGGGCCCTTGTTTGGAGATACACCCCCTTCCTGGACCAAACCAGTGTAAATCTCACATGTATTGATTTATGGTTTCTGATAACTTCTGTCCTCCTAAAATGCAAACTACAACTCAACCATGGTAGGCACACATTCTCAAAACTCCTGGGAACTGGTGCCATAGGCCTAAGGTCACTCAAGTTTGCCTCAGAATAAACCATCTTCAATATTTTTCAGAGTTTAACATCTTTTGTCAACACTATCTAACTTGGAATGACAGCATTAATGGGATAGCATTTTTTATTTTAATAAATATTGTTAAAATGACTACCATAGGACTGTATCGATTTGCACTGCAATCAGTGAACTATGAGCAGATAACAACAATTTTATCCTGTATTAAATCTCCTTCCTCTAAAACATTGAATTGTCTTCTGAACTCTCTCTCTCTCTCTCTCTCTATATATATATATATATAGATATCTCTCTCTATATATATATATATATAGAGAGAGAGAGAGAGAGAGAGTTGGAGTCTCATTCTGTTGCCCAGGCTAGAGTGCAGTGGCACGCTCATGGCCACCGCAGCCTTGACCTGCTGACTCAGGCAATCCTTCCACCTCAGCCTTCCAAGTAGCTGGAACTACAGGCATGCACCACCACTCCTGGCTAATTTTTTGATTTATTATAGAGATGAGGTCTCACCAAGTTGCCCAGGCTTGTCTCAAACCCATAGGCTCAGGCAATCCTCTCACCTCGGCCTCCCAAAGTGCTGGAATTATAGGTATGAGTCACTGCGCCTGACCAAGAGAAAATTTTTAAAAGCAGCTGGCCTGGGTAAGGGAAAGACATGCTCCCTACAGAGGGACAAAGATAAGACTGAACAGCTGAATTCTTGTCAGATACAATGCAAACAAGAAGACAATAGAGCAACAAATTTAAAGTACTGAAAGAAAGAAACTGTTGTTGGACCCCAAAGTCCTAAATCCAGAGACCACCAAAGAGCCAGCTCTGATGCAAATCACACAAGGGTCTTTATTCAGGCTTGAGTCTGGGCTCACAAACTGAAACTGACACAGCAGCTCGAGAATGAGAGCCCCGACCTAGTAGAGCAAGTAGTTTATATACACAGTTAGGAGGGAGGGACTGGGCGTGACCGGCTTTTTCTAGGCTTGAGACGTTATCCAATTAGAAGAAGGCATAACATAGAAAACGAAGTCCACAGACCTTGCATAATTGGTTCTCAGTTAGGTCCGCGGTGATGTCAGGGGACAGGAGAGCTTGAGATTCGTTGGTTCATTTTTGATTTGCGCGGGCGTGGGCTCAGTTGCCTGTGATTGACTACTAATGGCCAAACGGGCAGAGTGGAGGTAGTTAAGCCTCCTGGAATGTTAGATAAGCTACAGTTTACAGTCAGCTTCGGCGTATGAGCAGGTTTGAAACAACACAGAGCCCACCAGAAGAGTAGCGGGCGCCACAGAGCCTACCATAATTTAAGCAAAGGAATGTCCGGGAGGGGCTTATTGCTTAACATTCACACACTGCCAGCAGTGGTTGCAGAAGCAGAAGAAGCCGGTTATTTCATTTAACATGCTTATTATGGGACAAACAAAATCTTAACAAAGTTCTAAGTACAAACACTGCAAATATTTTGTAACTTTATGGTCACAGTTACTACCAGGTGCCTTACATATGCCTAGTCTTTCGGGGTTTGAGGTAGGGATTTATAAAATACAGTGAACATGAGGTAGGAATTCATATAGTAAACGTTTCTTTCATAGCATATATAGTTCTTTTGAGTCCTTTGAGTCTCTCACTGTTAATTTAGTATTCTATACGTTTTTCCAAAATAAAGTGAAATGAAGACTTTTGAAAACTGAAAAATTAGCTGGGCTCGGTGACTCAGCCTGTAATCCTGCGCTTTGGGAGGCCAAGGTGAGTGGATTGCCTGAGCCCGCGGGTTCGAGATCCGCCTGGGCAACTTGGCGAGACCTCATCTCTACAATAAATCAAAAAATTAGCCGGGCGTGGTAGCTACTTGGAAGGTTGAGCCAGAAGGATCGCCGGAGCCCAGGAGGTCGAGGCTGCGGTGGCTGGGAGTGGCCACTGCACTCCAGTCTGGGCGACAGAGTGAGACTCCAACTCAAAAAAATAAATAAATAAATAAATAACTGAAAAATTTATCTCTAGCTGATCTGCACTCTAAGAAATGTTAAAGGGGCTGGGCTCGGTGGCTTTGCCTATAATCCCAGCACTTAGGGAGGCTGAGGCAAATGGATTGATTGAGCCCACGAGTTTGAGACCGTCCTGGGCAACTTGATGAGACCTCATCTCCACAATAATAAAAAAAAAAAATTAGCTGGGGATGGTAGCGTGTGCCTGTAGTTCCAGCAGCTACTTGGAAGGCTGAGGCAGAAGGATCACCAGAGCCCAGCAGGTCCATGCTGAGGTGGCCATGAGTGTGCCAATGCACTCCAGCCTGGGTGACAGAGTGAGACTCCAACCCAAAATAAATAAATAAATAAAAATAGGCTGGGTGCAGTGGCTTAGTTTATAATCCCAGCACTTTGGGAGGCCGAGGCGAGAGAATTGCCTGAGCCCGTGAGTTCGAAACCAGCCTGGGTAACTTGGTGAGACCTCGTCTCTAAAATAAATCATAAAAACTAGCTGGGTGTGGTGGCGCATGCCCGTAGTTCCAGCTACTTGGAAGACTGAGGTGGAAGGATTGCCTAAGCCTAGCAGGTCATGGCTGCAATGACCATGAGCATGCCACTGCACTCCAGCCTGGGCTACAGGAGTGAGACTCCAACTCAAAAGAAATGAATAAATACAATAAGATAAAAATAAAATAAAATAAAGAAATGTTAAAGGAAGTTCTTCATTCAGAAAAAGATGATGCTATATGGAAAACAGTTATATAAAAGGTTGAGAAGCACTGGAAATATAACTATATAAATAATATATAAATATATAAGATATTTTCTTATTATTTAAATTGCTATAAGAGATAATTGATGACTTTTGTTCTGGACAAAATGGCATAGACTCCTTTCTCCCTATTCCTCCTCACTAAATGCAATTATAAATGCAGCTGAAAATAACATGAGATAACCAAAGAAGAATCCTGGCAGGTGGAAAAAGAAAGGCAGACTGGTTTGAAAGTCTAGCACTAGAGGAACAGCATGGGCAGGGTGTTGTATTACCCCTCTCTTCTCAGTCCTTCACAAAACAGAAAACCATCCAGGTCTAGCATTTCCCAATTCCCAATCTTACAACAGAAGACAGCCCAGAAAGCCTCATTTCTTCAGCAAATCAAAAGGGAGTCCCAGTGAAAACACCAGATAAGCCCAGTAGATCTGGCAGAATAACTTATCAGAAACCCACATCCCTATACCCCCAACAAGAAGCAGCCACAGGAAGAGGATTTCTTCCCTACTAGGCCTGAGACTCTCCTCCTCTACCCAGGCACTTTGAATGGCCAGGGGCAGTAGTGAAAGGGATTTCACCACAAGAAACACTTGACTCAGGAAGTATTCATTGTCCTCATGGGTAAGAGTTTCTCATTTACCTGAGGAAGTTCTGACCATTCCCTTAAAGTGCAGCAACAGGGGCCAGTGGAGCCATAGCAGCATCAGGCAAACAGGGCAGACCAAAATAGCACTACACGGCCTGTGAAAATTAAATTGTTATTAGAACCACAGCACAGAGAAATAGGCCAGGATCTTTGTGCTAAACGAAACAGTGTAACTTCCTGCTAAAATTAAAAACTTTAAAATCTCCTAACTTAATAGTCAACATGTGCAGAATCACAAAAAATCTGTCATACCAAGAACCAGGAAAATTTCAATGAGGAAAGACAATTAACATGAACATGGACTTAAATCAGAGGATGGGATTATCTAACAAGGATTTTAGTGTATCCATCATAAACATGTTTCAATAAGCAATTGCAAATTGTTTTTAATGATGAGAAAAAAAACAAGAAAATCTCCTCAATTAATTTGAAGTGTCAAAAAAGAAACAAATAAGTTTTTGGCTTTGAAGTCCAAACAGAGCTGTTTGTTGTTGTTGTTGTTGTTGTTGCTTTGTTTGTTTTAGATTCAAGGAGTACATGTGCAAGTTTGTTACATAGGTATATTTTGTGGTGATAAGAGTTGGGCTTCTATTGAGCCCATCACCCAGGTGGTGAGCATGGTACCCAAAGGGTGGCTTTTCAACCCTTATTTCTCCTCCCTCCCTTCCTCCTTTAGTAGTCCCCAGTATCTGCTCCCATTTGTGTGTCCATGTGTGTTTAACTCCAACTTATGAGTGAGGACATGCAGTATTCAGTTTTCTGTATCTGTGATAATTTGCTTAGAATGACTGTTTCCAGCTACATCTATGTTGCTGCAAAGGACATATTTTGTTCATTTTTATGACCTCATAGTGTTCCATGGTGCCTGTATACCACATTTTCTTTTTCCAGTCCACTGTTGATGGACACCTGGGTCAGTTCCATGTTTTTGCTATTATAAATAGTGCTGTGAAAATCAAGTGTCATTTTGGTAAAAACAATTTATTCTCCTTTGAGTACATACCCAGTAGTGAGATGCTAGGCTGAATGGTAAATCTATTTTTAGTTCTTTGAGAAATCTCCGAACTGCTTTCCACAGAGGTTGAACTAGCTTACTTTCCCACCAACAGTCTATGAGCTTTCCCTTTCCTTTGCAGCCTTGCCGACATCTGTTTTATTTTGCTTTTTTAATTTTTTAGTTATAGATGTTCTGACTTGTGTAAGATGGTATCTCATTGTGGTTTTGATTTACCTTCTCTGATGCTTAGTGATGTTGAGTATTTTTTCATATGTTTGTTGTCTACTTGTATGCCTTTTTTTGAGAAGTGTCTACGTTCTTTGCCCACTTTTTGAAGGGGCAATTTTTTTTCCTGTTGATTTGTTTGAGTTTCTTAATGATACTGGATATTAGGTCTTTGTTGGATGCATAATTTGCAAATATTTTCTCCTATTCTGTGAATTGTCTCTTTATTCTGTTGATGATTTATTTTGCTGTACAGAAATTTTTTAACTTGATAAGGTATCACTTGCTAATTTTAGTTTTTGCTACTTTGATTTTGAGGACTTAGTCATGATTCCTTGCCTAGGCTGATGTCCAGGAGAGTGTTTGTTAGATTTTCTTCTAAGATTTTTATGGTTTGGGATCTTATGTTTAAGTCTTTAACCCATTTTGAGTTAACTTTTGTATACGGTATTAGATAGGGGTCCAACTTCATTCTTCTGCAGATGGTTAGCCAGTTTTCCCAGCACCATTTGTTGATTAAGGTTTCCTTTCCCCCAATGTTTGTTTTTGTCAGCTTTGTCAAAAAAAAGTTGGTTGTAACTCAACAGTTTTATTTCTGGGTTCTCTAGTCTGTTCCATTGGTCTATATGTCTATTTCTGCACTAGCACCATCCTGTTTGGGTTACTGTAGCTCTGTAGTTAAGTTTGAAGTCTGGCTGTGTGATGCCTCCAGCTTTATTCTTTTTGCTGAAGAGTGCTTTGGTTATTCAAGTTCTCTTTTGCTTCCATATGAGTTTAAGTATTATCTTTTCTAGTCTGTGAAAAATGATTCTGAAAGTTTGATAGGGATTGCGTTGAATCTGTAGATTGCTCTACTCAATATGGACATCTTAACAATTTGATTCTTTCAATCCATGAGCATGGGGGATTTTCCATTTGTTTGTGTCATCTTTGATTTCTTTTTTCTTTTTCTTTCTTTTTTTTTTGAATTGGAGTCTCACTCCATCACCCAGGCTGGAGTACAGTGGCACGCTCATAGCCATCCCAGCATCAACCTGCTGGTCTCCAGCGATCCTTCTGCCTCAGCCTTGCAAAGTAGCCAGAATTACAGCTGCGTGCTACCATGCCCCACTAATTATATATTGTAGAGACAAGGTCTTGCCAAGTTGCCAGGGTTGGTCTCGAGCCTGCGGGCTCAGGCATCCATTTGCCTCAGTCTCTCAAAGTGCTGGGATTACAGGCTGAGCCACCGAGCCCAGCCATCTTTGATTTCCTTAAGAAGTGTTTTGTATGCCAGACTCGGTGACTCAGCCTGTAATCCTGCGCCTTTGGGAGGCTGAGGTGAGTGGATTGCCTGAGCCCGCGGCTTCGAGACCCGCCTGGGCAACTTGGCAAGACCTCATCTCTACAATAAATCAAAAATTAGCTGGGTGTGGTAGCGCGCGCCTGTAGTTCTAACTATTTGGAAGGCTGAGACAGAAGAATCACCGGAGCCCAGCAGGTCGAGGCTGCAGTGGCCGAGAGCGGCCACTGCACTCCAGTCTGGGCGACAGAGTGAGACTCCAACTCAAAAAAAGAGAAGTGTTTTGTAGTTTTTATTGTAGAGATCTTTTACCACTTTGGTTAGATGTATTCTGAGGTACTTTATTTTTTATGACTATTGTGAATGGGATTGTGTTTTCAGTTTGGTTCTCAGCCTATTTGTTGGTGCACAGAAATGCAACTGATTTTTTAGTGTTGATGTTGTATCCTGAGTCTTGACCAAAGTCATTTACCAGTGCTAGGAGTTTTTTGGCTGTCTCTTTAGGGTTTTCTAGATATAGATTCATATCATCTGTGAAGAGAAATAATTTAACTTTCTCTTTTCCTATTTATATACTTTTTTTTTTCCTTTCTATTGCTTGATGGGTCTGGCAAGGACTTCCAGTACTGTTAAATAAAAGTAATGAGTGTGGACATCCTTGTCTTGTTCCAGTTCTTGGGGGAAATGTTTCTAGCTTCAGTCTATAAGTACAATTCTAGCTGTGGGTATATCATAAATGGCTCTTATTATTTGGAGAAGTGATCTTTTGATGCCTGGATAGTTGAAGATTTTTTATCATGAAGGGATGTTAGATTTTATCAAATAATTTTTCTGCATCTATGGGATGATCATGTGGTTCTTGAATTTACTACTATTTATGTGGTGGATTACATTTTTTGATTTGCATATGTTAAACCAACCTTACATCCTGGGAACAAATCCCACCTGGTCATGATGAATGATCCCGGTAAAGTGCTGTTGGATGCGTTGGCTAGTATTTTCTTGAGGACTTTTGCATCTATATTCATCATGTATATAAGCCTGCAGTTTTCTTTGCTGTGTTTTTGCCATTTTTTGATATCAGGATAATACTGGCTTTGTAGAATTAGTTAGGGAAGGTTCTTCTTTCTCAATTGTTTGAAATTCCTTCAGTAGCATTGATATCACCTCTTCTTGTATGTCTGGTAGAATTCAGCCGTGATTCCATCTGGTCCTAGGCTCTTTTTTAGTAGGTAGGGTTTTCATTACTGAAACAATTTCATGGCTTGTTATCAGTCCGTTCAGGGCTTCAATCTCTTCCTGTTTTATTCTTAGGAGGTTGTATTTCCAAGAATTATTCATTTCCTCTGGATTTTCTAGTGTATACATACATAGATGTTTATAATAATCTCTGATAATCCTATGTATTACTTCAGATCAGGTGTAATATTGCCTTTTTTTGTTTCTGGTTGTATTTGTTTGGATTCTTTCTTTCTCTTTGGTTTCGTTGTTGTTTGTTTATTTTTTGTTTGTCTGTTTTGTTAATCTGGCCAAGGCTCTGTCAATCTTGTTTAATCTTTCAAAGAACAACTTTCCAACTTGTTGGTCCTTTGTGTTTTGTTTGTCTGGTTTTTGTTTTTGTTTTTGTTTCAGTTCCATTTAGTTCTGTGTTGAATTTGGTTATTTCTTTTCTTCTGCTACTTTTGGCTTAGTTTGTTCATTTTTTCCAGTACCCTTAGGTGTGATATTTGAGCTCTCTCTATTTTCTTGATGTGGATGTGCAATGTTATAGCACTGTTGTAGCACCGTTTTAATGGCACCTCTGAGGTTTTGGTATGTTGTGTCTTTATTTTCATTTGTTTCTAAGAATGTATTTTTTCTTGTCTTGATTTTGCTATTTGCTCAAAAATAATTCAGGAGCGAGTTATTTAATTTCCATGTATTTGTGTGTTTTTGAGGGTTCCTCTTGGTGCTGATATATATTTTTATTCCACTGTGGTTCAAGAAGCTTGGTATGATATCAACTTTTTGAAATTCATTCAAGTTTGATTTCATTTTTTTTTTTCTTTTTGAGTTGAGGTATCACCCTGTTGCCCAGGCTGGAGTGTAGTGGCATGATCACAGCTCACTGCACCCTTGACCTCCTGGGCTCAGGCAATCCTTCCATCTCAGCCTCCTGAGTAATTGAGACTACAGGAGCAAACCGCCACATCCAGCAAATTAAAAACAAGTTTTAGAGACAGGATCTGGCTGTATTGCCTAGGCTGATCTTGAACACCAGGACTCAAGCAATCCTCCTGCCTTGGTCTCCCAAAATGCTGGGATTACAGGCATGATCCATTATCTCACATACGTGTGTGTGGCAAAAGCAACTAAAATCTACTCATCTAGCAGAAATTCTAAATATAGCACAATTTTATTACCTGTAGTCTTTATGTTGTACACTAGATATCTAAATTTGTTTATCCTACACAGCCGCTACTTTGTATCCTTTGACATACATCTCATTTCCTCTCCTCATCCCTACCCCTTGTAACTGTTACTTAATTCTATAGATAGGCATATCTAACTTTTTTTTTGAGATTTCACGTACAAGTGAGATCATCTGGTATTTGTCTTTCTGTGTCTGGCTTATTTCACTTAGCATAATGTCTTCCAGATGCACCCATATAGTGACAAACGGCAAGATCTTTTTCTTTTTTCTTTTTAAAGGCTAAATAGTATTCTATTACACACACACACACACACACACACACACACACACACAACCCCACAGTTTATTTATCCTTTCATCTGTTGACAGACAATTGGATTGATTCCATATCTTGGCTATTGTAAATAATGTTGCAATGAACATGGGAGTGCAGATATCCTTATAAGGGACTGATTTCATTTCCTTTGGGGATATATCCCAAAAGAGGAACTGCTGGGTCTTGTAGTTGCTCTATTTTTAATTTCTCTGTAATTTTCATACTGTTTTGCACGATGTTTTCACCAATCTATATTCTGTTCAACATTTGTTGCCTCTTGACTTTTTGATAAAGGGTATGAAGTGATACCTCATAGTAGTTTTCATTTGCATTTCTCTGATGATTAATAATGTTGAACATGTTTTCATATATCTGTTAGCCATTTTTATGTCTTCACTGGAGAAATGTCTATTCAGGGCCTTTGCCAATTTTTTTTATTGAGTTTTTTTTTTCTTTTTTTGCTATTACATTATATGAGTCTTTATAAGTTTTAGAGGCTATCCCCTTATTAGATATGTAATTTGCAAACATTTTTGCCTAATCCATAGATTGCTATTTCATTTTGTTGATCATTTCCCTTGTTTTTCAGACGCTTTTTAGTCTAATATAGTTCCATTTGTTTATTTTTGCTTTTATAGCCTGAACTTTTGATGTGATATCCAAAATATCATTGCCAAGGACGATGTCCAAAAGTTTTTCTCTTATATTCTCCTTTTGTTGTTGTTGTTTGTTTTTTTGAGTTGGGGGTCTTATTCTCTTGTCCAGGCTGGAGTGCAGGGACATAACCATGGCTCACTGTAGACTTGACTTCCTGGACTCAGGCCATCTTTCCTCCTCAGTCTCCCAAGTAATTGGGACTACAGGCACATGCCACCACACCTGACTAATGTTTTGATGTTTTGTAGAGATGAGTTCTCACTATGTTGCCTAGACTAGTATTGAACTCCTGGGCTCAAGGAATCCTCCTACTTCAGCCTTCCAAAGTACTGGGGTTATGGGAATGAGTCACTATGCCCTGCAGATTTCTTAAATGCAAACACCAAAAAAAAAGCAATTTATGATTTAAAAAAAATATTAATAAACTAGATTTCACCAAAATGAAAAACATTGGCTCTTTGAAAGAATAGAAAGACAAACCACAGACCAAGAGAAACTATCTGTAAATCTTATATCTAACAAAGGGTTGAATTCAGGTTATATAAATAAATTTCAAAACTCAATAATGAGGAATAAAAAAACCAATTAAGAAATGAGCAGGCCGGGCTGGGTGGCTCAGCCTGTAATCCCAGCCCTGTGGGAAGCCAAGGCTAGTGGATTGCCTGAGCCCGCGGGTTTGAGACCCACCTGGGCAACTTGGCGAGACCTCATCGCTACAATAAATCAAAAATTAGCCAGGTGTGGCAGCACGTGTCTGTAGTTCCAGCTACTTGGAAGGCTGAGGCGGAAGGATCCCCGGAGCCCGGCAGGTCAAGACTGTGATGGCCGGGAGCGTGCCACTGCACTCCAGTCTGGTTGACAGAGTGAGACTCCAACTCAAGAAAAAAAAGAAAAAAACAACGAGCAGCCGAGCATGGTGGCTCACGCCTGTAATCCCAGCATTTTGGAAGGCAGAGACAAGAAGATTGCCTAAGCCTAGGGGTTCAAGACCAGCCTAGGTAACTTTATAAGACATTGTCTCTACAATAAATCAAAAAAATTAGCTGGGCATGGTGGTGCGCACCTGTAGTTCCAGTTACTTGGAAGGTTGAGGTGGAAGGATCATCTGAGCCTAGCAGGTCAAGGCTCTGGTGTCTGTGAGTGTGCCACTGCACTCCAGCCTGGGCAACAGAGTGAGACTCTGGCTGAAAGAAAGAAAGAGAGAGAGAGAGAAAGAGAGAGAAAGAGAGAGAGAGAGAGAGAGAGAGAGAGAAAGAAAGAGAAAGGAGAGGAGAGGAAAGGAAAAGAAAGGAAAGGAAAAGAAATGAGCAAGATACCTGAGTTTTTGTTTTGTTTGAGTTGGAGTTCTTACTCTGTTACCCAGACTGGTGACACAGCTCACCGCAACCTCAAACTCCTGGGCTCAGGTGATATTCCTGCCTCAGCCTCCTTAGTAGCTAGAACTACAAGTTTGCACCACCATGCTCAGCTAACTTTTAATTTTTTGCAAAGAAGAGGTGTCACTATATTGCTGTATTATCCAAGTTGGTCTTGAACCTTGGACTCAAGCAATCCTTCTGTCCTGGCCTCCCAAAGTGCTGGGATTATAGGCATGGGCCTGTAGTAACCAAGATATTTGAACACAGTTCACCAAAGATATACTGGTTGCAGATAAAAACATTTTTAAATGCTCAACATATATTAGTCATTCATGGATACAAATTAGAACCACGGTGAGATACTTCTATATACCTACTAGAAAGGCCAAAATTGAAGACTGACCGAATGATGGCAAGTATGTAGAGGAACTGGAATTCCTGTCCACTGCTGGTTGGGGTATAAAATGATGCAACCACTTTGGAAAACAGTGTGTCAGTTTCTTAAAAAGTCAAACTTAAATCTGCCAAAAAGATCCAGACTTTTTTTCACTAAGTATTTACCTGAGGAAAAAGGAAATGTATGCCCTGCAAAGACCTGTACACAAATGTTCCTAGTGGTTTTATTTATAATTGTCCCCAGACAGAAGCAATCCAATGCCCATTAATAGATGAACAAATAAACATAAGTATGTTAATCATACAATGAGCTATCACTCAGCCATTAAATGGAATGAACTCTTGATACACTCAACACATTTATTTTTAAAAATATACAAGGAAACAGATGGAATTAATCTCAAAATATATTTTATTTAACACGATATACCTCTTTCATTTCAACATATAATAAAGAAGCAAAAATTCTTTGTTTAGGTTGAATATACATTAATTATAACAAAATAAAGTCAATTCTTCAGTCATACCAGCTGCATTTGATAACAGCTACTTGCAGTTAGTGGCTACCATGTGAGAGTGCAGATCTAGACCATATGAGAACACTCTAGAGTTTCTCTGTGGTCAGTATTTATGTAAAACACAAAGGTAAACTAATTGCTTCAAACACTTGCAACCCACCTACAATAAATGATTGAAGCTTCCATATATAGCAGCCAACAGGGAGATAGTCAACTCTCTTCTCCTCTCTGTGAATTAACACTTCATTTTTAGAAAGAGATTGCATGTGGCATTTTAGAAACAGCTGGGAGTATTCAACTGGTCCTAGTCCTTTGGACCCATCCTCCCTTATCACCGGAAATCTCTAAAGCCTGCTGAGAACATTCATTTATTTTGGTGATCTCAGATTACCCCAGCTCAGTCTGAAATGTGTCTTTTGTGCTTCTTGAGGGGCCCCTTGCAATCCTACAGTGGCCGACCGATCCACCTCTCATTCCTGGAGAGTTGTCAGCAAAAATCCTTCATACCTCAACTCTTCCTCCTTGCAAACTCTGTTTTATTCTCTCTGCTAACAGACCTCTGGAACTTCCTCCCACTGAAAGGGCAGATTACGTAGGAAAGTATGGGGAAAAAACCGCAAGGTTGATAGGAAAAAAAAAAGTTTTACGACAGCAAACTGTAAAGTTTTGGTACCTTAAAGTGGAGAAAAATCATAGTCACCGGAACCTGATTTGTCACCTTAGTTATGAGCACCATCTCTGTGGGCTTTGTTTTCTTTATTGATTTTGTTGTTGTTGTTGTTGTTAGAGTTGGAGTCTCACTCTGCTGCCCAGGCTGGAGTGCAGTAGTGGCACACTCACGACTACCTCAGTGTCGACCCGCTGGATTCCCATGATCCTTCTACCTCAACCTTCCAAGTTGTCAGAACTACAGGCACACGCTACCATGCCCGGCTGATTTTTTACTTATTGTAGAGACAAAGTCTCACCAGGTTGCCCGGGTTGGTCTTGAACCTGCAGGCTCAGGCAATTCACTCACCTCGGCCTCCCAAAGTGCTGGGATTACAGGCTGAGCCACCGTCAACAACTAAAATGAGATTTTGTGTGCAACCTCTCATCCTTCTCCCTATAGTGTCCCTTCCCACTTTACTCCACTAGTGTAGTGATAAGTGGAGAACAGTATAGACACTCCTCAGTTCCCACTGACCTTAGAAGATAGAAATATGTACAGAATATGGAATGGGAAAAGAAAAGGTGTGTAGGGGGGAGTTGAGAGGATGGGAATGATTGATCTTTGTTACCTACTCAACTCAAAAAAATTCCCAAACAACCAAACTCACACATTCCCCTGAGGCTTCCTATTCCTTTCCAGTTTGTGATTCTGAGATTCCACTTAGAGAAACCTGATGATTCCCATGTTCTGAGTGGACTCACTGCTTGGTCTTGGAATTTTGAATGCTGCTCTTTCCTGCAGGAGTCTCTGATTTCTACTACAGGTGATTGGAGTCAACATAATTAGCATTCTGCTTTATAAAAATCACTTGACATGTGTCCCCTGCAGTTTCAGGTACAAAAAAACAGGCTCCTGGCCCACATCTGGTCCTGCAAAACTCAGGATGCTGCGGTTGGCTTATTGCTCTGATCACAGAGAGGTGACTATATGGGGAATGTCTGAAACTGTCAGAGCCAGACCTGCAGATTTGGAAAGGGACCTTAGCTGCACGCCGGTGGATATATATATATATGAAATTGCTCTTCCATACTGCCTCCCAATGGGGTGGGAGGCAGTGTGGAAGAGCAATTATTAGCTTGTGTGCTAGCAGAAATTTCACTCAACAATAATATGAAGCTGCTGACCAGCCACAGTGGCTCGTACCTGTCATTTCAGCACTTTGGGAGGCCAAGGCAGGAGGATTGCCTGATGCCAGGAGTTCAAGACCAGACTGAACAACAAAGTGAGACCCTGTCTTTCCGAAAAACATAAAAATTAGCTGGTGTGTTAGCATGTGCCTGTAATCACAGATACTCAGGAGGCTGAGGCAGGAGGGTCATTAAGTTCAGGAGTTCAAGGCTGAGGTGAGTCATGATCATGCCACTGCACTCCAGCCTGGGTGACAGAGTGATACCCTATCTCAATAATAATAATAATATAAATAATAAAAAGAAGAAGAAGAAAATGCTGATATACAAAATGTAAATGAGCTACTTACATACATGCAGCACATAAATAAAGCACTCTTTGGGGTTCTAGGGTACAAGAATGAATCAGCTCCAATGTGGGACATATGATGAGGTCTACCTGGTGACCTGGTGATGATGAGCTGTTCTACATGCTGATGTGGGCAATGTAGGAAGATGACAGTAATGTCATGGTGGCCTCAGTACATCCATTTATATATTGAAGTGGGTAGAATTGTAAAGTAATGGATTACAATCATTCAAATATAAATTTTATATCCTATTCCTTGATTTAATGGCTTTAATGACTCAGGAAAAAAATATATATACATGTCCAAAAGATGTTGGCACTGCATCAAAAGGCAACAAGAGAAAATGTATTTTTGAAAATAAGGTTACTAAACTAGAAACAGTGTTAAATTGGAATAGGTCTTATTCAAGACATTCTCTCTAGATGACCTTTTGCCATAGTAATAAATGTTCCTTGGAAACCTTACTGTGTATGGACAGTCTGTTAGTAAAATTCAAATGTTAGCTGGGCTCGGTGGTTCAGCCTGTAATCCCGCGCCTTGGGAGACTGAGGTGAGTGAATTGCCTGAGCCCGCGGGTTCGAAACCCGCCTGAGCAACTTGGCAAGACCTCATCTCTACAATAAATCAAAAAATTAGCTGGGTGTGGTAGCGCGCGTCTGTAGTTCCAGTTACTTGGAAGGCTGAGGCGGAAGGATCGCCAGAGCCCAGCAGGTTGAGGATGCGGTGGCTGGGAGCGGCCACTGCACTCCAGTCTGGGCGACAGAGTGAGACTCCAACTCAAAATAAATAAATAAATAAATAATTCAAATGTTGCTGGTTTCCTAATCAAAATTCATGATCATATGACTTTTTCAGTACACCAATACTTCCCCAACAATCTAAAGCTTTATTTCCAACAAGTTTATAAACTTCTTTCTTTCTTTGCTTTTTGAGTAGGAGTCTCATTCTGCCATCCAGGCTGAAGTGTAGTGGCATGTTTACGGCCACCACAGCCTCTACCTGCTGGGCTCAGGAGATCCTTCCACCTCAACCTTCCAAGTACCTAGAACCACAGGCACACACCACCACACATGGCTAATTTTTTGATTTATTGTAGAGATGAGGTCTTGTCAACTTGCCCAAACTGGTCTCGAATCCCTGTTCTCAGGCAGTCCTCTTACCTCTGCCTCCCAAAGTGCTAGGATTATAGGCGTGAACCACCATGTCCTGCCTGTGTCTGTTATTTTTATTGTCTTCCAGAGAGTCTTTATTTTGTGCAGTTAATAAATGAGCAAATAAGTTAACACTATTTTATAATCAATTTAGCTGTTGGCTCTGCCCAATTCTACTCAATTATGTTTTAGTGATGTTATATTTTATAGTCTGCATGAAATGATGTTATGCTATTTCTATAGTGTATGAAGTATAACCATTTCCTAATGATGTGTCCTATAGTTGTCAGCAAGCTGCAGGGATGAGGCAGAGATTGTAGGAAGAGAATTAAAGGACTTAAAGTGAAAGAATATAAGTCCCCAAGACAAATTTGGCCTAATAAAAACAACAATAACATAATACTTAAACTATTTTAAGGCACTTATTATTTGCCAGCATTGTAGCACATAATACTCAACTCTGATGTAGATACTTGGAAAGATTAAAATCACACAGTCAGTAAGTGAAAGAGCTGGAATTTGAATGCAAGATGCCTGAATTCCAGTTTCTTAGCCTCCATATCACATAGGACTGCTTTCTGAACCTGCTGGTTCCTAAAATTATTCAATTCAATAATGAAAGAAAAAAAAAGACAAATAATTGTGAAGACAATAATGTATTGAATTCAGGAACACTAACCATTCTTTCCCCCCTAATCCAGAAAAATCACTAACAAGCCATTTTCATTTCTTTCCCTAGACAGATCTCAGAGTGCTCCACCACTGAGGGGCCTAGATGAAGTCCAGGGTGGGGCTTTAGTGCTGATCCTTGCCAAGGATCTATCCTGCTCTTCAATGTACTCATCTGTGGTTTCATCTGAAGCAGCATGATGGTTAAGAAGGCTTTAGGTGAAAGTGACTCAAAGTTGCATACCAGACACCCATTTGAAGCTTCTCAACCTGATAATAAGCGTGCCTCTTAACTGCAAAATAAGTGCAGTGGGATCAACAAGCTCTCAAGACAAATGGATAAAATTCCAAACATTTTCAAGGTGCTTCATGGTTAATTACCAGACACCAAAACCAGGGGCTGAACTCTGGGAGTCTCCTGCCCTGTGGTCTAGAGATAGAAATTGGCATTTGGCACATTTCGGTTAAAACGCACACACACACATACACCCATACACACACACAAATACAGATACAGCTGGGGTTGGAAAAATTGTGAAAATGAATTCTATTTCCATTTTTTGAATGTGTGAATTTTAAGTTAGGTGAGAGGAACAAGGGAGCAAATGAAATGGCCCCTCCACTCTATTACCCAAGCAGGGGCTCCCCCTGCTGGAAATCAATTTTGCAATTCATAAATTGTAAATGACACCTTCTTGAATGACCTCCTTGGTAGTGGAACAAGACAAGCATATATAATTTAAATTTGTAATCTGATATCTGTCAACACAGGTAATAAAGGCTTTTTTAATATTTCTGGAGCTCAAATAAATAAAAGAACATTCATCTGCTTTAAAATGAATAGGATGGATATAGAATGGTGCTAGAAATCTTAGAAAAACGCTACCAGAGAATACTTTTGTTGCTGTTGTCATTCTTTTTTTTATTTTTATTTTTTGAGTTGGAGTTTCACTCTGTCATCCAGACTGCAGTGTGGTGGCATGCTCCCGGCCACCGCAGCCTCGACCTGCTGGGCTCCGGCAATCCTTCCGCCTCAGCCTTCCAGGTAGCTAGAACTACAGGCGCGCGCTACCATGCCCGGCTAATTTTTGATTTATTGTAAAGATGAGGTCTCGCCAAGTTGCCCAGGCAGATCTCAAACCCGCGGGCTCAGGCAATCCACTCACCTCAGTCTCCCAAAGCTCTGGGATCACAGGCTGAGCCACCAAGCCAGCTCTGTTGTCATTCTTAATTCGGCAGAGCAATAGAATTATCCCAGCAGAGATCTAATGGAACCCAAAAGAACAAAAAGGGTGAAATGCCTGATGGGCAATTAGCTGCTATCTCTCTGAGATGTGGACTCACCATATATTTCTCAGAGATTTAAGTCCTGACTAATCATGTAAGTGCCTCAAGGTGATTGCTATACGTTTTCAGTTCTCTGTTTTTTGTTTTTCTTTTTTGAGTCAGTCTTACCCTGTCACCCAGGCTGGAGTGCAGCGACATGCTCATGGCTCACCATAGCCTTGATCTCCTGGGCTCAGAAGATCCTTCCGCTTCAGCCTCCTGAGTAGTTGGGTCTACAGGTGTGCACCACCATGTCTGGCTAATTTTTTTATATTTTGCAGAGAGGTGTTGCTATATTGCCTAGGCTGATCTTAAAGTCTCGGGCTCAAGCAGTCCTCTTGCCTCGGCCTCCCAAAGTGCTAGGATTACAGACTTGAGCCACTGCGCCCAGCCATTAAGCCCCTTTTTAATGCCCCCCTTTGGCAAGGACTATAGATTCTTCACTATGATCTCATCTTCAGTGTTTTGGAGGACATACACTTGTTTATTATTTTTATCAGTTATTGCATTTAGATTTTTTAAGCTGTTGAACCTACATTTATTTAATTTTCAGACTTCTGTGAAATAGAAAAGTGTCATATATACTTTTCCTCTCTTGTCACTTCTCACTCCTTTTTTTCCACTCACCATTTCTCGGTTTTTATTAAGATGAACTTGGTTTTTCAAATTATATTTTTACTTTTGGAGCGAGAACATCATACAGGGCTTATGACAGACACTCTTCTAACAAAGACAGATTAATGAGGGAAAAGCACACCACATTAATTTTACCAAAGTTTTACATTACACAGGTGCCTTCAGAAACAAAGCTTCAAAAATTTTTTATTTTTTTATTTTTATTTTTTGAGTTGGAGTCTCACTCTGTCGCCCAGACTGCCTCGACCTGCTGGGCTCCGGCGATCCTTCCGCCTCAGCCTTCCGAGTAGCCGGAAT